>NW_025228339.1:71346-72625 GCF_018294505.1 Triticum aestivum | reverse complement strand
GGACAATCTGATTCGAAGTATCAGGGTTTCACACGAAAACTCGTCTGTTACAAAGGGATTTCATTTTCTAGAACTTATTTGAACTCCTAGTTTTTCTATTTTCAAAATGCACCATTCAAAGCCACATCATCAATTTTCAACCCTTTCTGACTTCATTTGTTATTTTTCATGCATTTACTGATTTTTTTTACCTATAAGACCCTGAAATTGAAAAGCACTACAAATGAACTCTAAAAAGGTTGAAAGTTTGCATGGTGTCATCATTTCACCCACATAGCATGTGCAAGAAAGTAGAGAGGCTTACGGCAAAAACTGGATGCACTTCGTGTACAAAAGGGACAATCTCATTCGAAGTATCAGGGTTTCACACGGAAACTCGTGTGTTACAAAGGGATTTCATTTTCTTGAACTTATTTAAACTACCAGTTTTTCTTTTTCCAAAATGCACCATTCAAAGCCACATCATAGATTTCAACCCTTTGTGGCTTCATTTGTTATTTTTCATGCATTTACTGATTTTTTTTGAGCTATAAGACCCTGAAATTGAAAAAAGCACTGCAAATGAACTCTGAAGAGGATGAAAGTTCGCATGGTGTCATCATTTCACCCACATAGCATGTGTACGAAAGTAGAGAGGCTTACGGCAAAAACTGGATGCACTTCGTGTACAAAACGGACAATCTCATTCGAAGTATCAGGGTTTCACACGGAAACTCGTGTGTTACAAAGGGATTTCATTTTCTTGGACTTATTTGAACTCCTAGTCTTTCTGTTTTCAAAATGCACCATTCAAAGCCACATCATCGATTTTCAACCCTTTCTGACTTCATTTGTTATTTTTCATGCATTTACTGATTTTTTGGAGCTATAAGACCCTGTAATTGAAAAAAGCACTACAAATGAACTCTGAAAAGGTTGAAAGTTGGCATGGTGTCATCATTTCACCAACATAGCGTGTGCAAGAAAGTAGAGAGGCTTACGGCAAAAACTGGACGCACTTCGTGTACAAGACGGACAATCTCATTCGAAGTATCAGGGTTTCACACGGAAACTCGTCTGTTACAAAGGGATTTCATTTTATTGATCTTATTTGCACTCCATAGTTTTTCTGTGTTCAAAATGCACCATTCAAAGCCACATCATCAATTTTCAACCCTTTCTGACTTCATTTGTTATTTTTCATGCATTTACTGATTTTTTTGAGCTATAAGACCCTGAAATTGAAAAGCACTACAAATGAACTCTGAAAAGGTTGAAAGTTGGCATGGTGTCATCATTT
>NW_025228339.1:64946-65744 GCF_018294505.1 Triticum aestivum | reverse complement strand
GGTTTCACACGGAAACTCGTCTGTTACAAAGGGATTTCCTTTTCCTGAACTTATTCGAATTCCTAGTTTTTATTTTTCCAAAATGCACCATTCAAAGCCACATCATCGATTTCAACCCTTTCTGGCTTCATTTGTTATTTTTCATGCATTTACTGATTTTTTTGACCTATAAGACCCTGAAATTGAAAAAAGCACTACAAATGAACTCTGAAAAGGTTGAAAGTTGGCATGGTGTCATCATTTCACCCACATAGCATGTTTTAGAAAGTAGAGAGGCTTACGGCAAAAACTGCATGCACTTCGTGTACAAAACGAACAATCTCATTCGTAGTATCAGGGTTTCACATGGAAACTCGTCTGTTACAAAGGGATTTCATTTTCTTGAACTTATTTGAACTCCTAGTTTTTCTGTTTTCAAAATTCACCATTCAAAGCCACATCATCGATTTTCAACCCTTTCTGGCTTCATTTGTTATTTTTCATGCATTTACTGATTTTTTTGAGCTATAAGACCCTGAAATTGAAAAAAGCACTACAAATGAACTCTGAAAAGGTTGAAAGTTGGCATGGTGTCATCATTTCACCCACATAGCATGTGTAAGAAAGTAGAGAGGCTTACGGCAAAAACTGGATGCACTTCGTGTACAAAACGGACAATCTCATTCGAAGTATCAGGGTTTCACACGGAAACTCGTCTGTTACAAAGGGATTTCATTTTCTTGAACTTATTTGAACACCTAGTTTTTCTTTTTCCAAAATGCACCATTCAAAGCCACATCATCGATTTCAACCCTTTGT
>NW_025228339.1:64215-64936 GCF_018294505.1 Triticum aestivum | reverse complement strand
CTTTCTGGCTTCATTTGTTATTTTTCATGCATTTACTGATTTTTTTTGAGCTATAAGACCCTAAAATTGAAAAGCACTACAAATGAACTCTGAAAAGGTTGAAAGTTGGCATGGTGTCATCATTTGACCCACATAGCATGTGCAAGAAAGTAGAGAGGCTTACGGCAAACACTGGATGCACTTCGTGTACAAAACGGACAACCTCATTCGAAGTATCAGGGTTTCACACGGAAACTCGTCTCTTACAAAGGGATTTCATTTTCTTGAACTTATTTGAACTCCTAGTTTTTCTATTTTCAAAATGCACCATTCAAAGCCACATCATCGATTTCCAACCCTTTCTGGCTTAATTTGTTATTTTTCATGCATTTACTGATTTTTTTGAGCTATAAGACCCTGAAATTGAAAAAAGCACTACAAATGAACTCTGAAAAGGTTGAAAGTTGGCATGGTGTCATCATTGCACCCACATAGCATGTGCAAGAAAGTAGAGAGGCTTACGGCAAAAACTGGATGCACTTCGTGTACAAAACAGACAATCTCATTCGAAGTATCAGGGTTTCACACGGAAACTCGTCTGTTACAAAGGGATTTCATTTTCTTGAACTTATTTGAACTCCTATTTTTCTGTTTTCAAAATGCACCATTCAAAGCCACATCATCAATTTTCAACCCTTTCTGGCTTCATTTGTTATTTTTCATGCATTTACTGATTTTTTTG
>NW_025228339.1:63639-64205 GCF_018294505.1 Triticum aestivum | reverse complement strand
GAGGCTTACGGCAAAAACTGCATGCACTTCGTGTACAAAACGGACAATCTCATTCGTAGTATCAGGGTTTCACACGGAAACTCGTCTGTTACAAAGGGATTTCATTTTCTTGAACTTATTTGAACTCCTAGTTTTTCTGTTTTCAAAATGCACCATTCAATGCCACATCATCGATTTTCAACCCTTTCTGGCTTCATTTGTTATTTTTCATGCATTTACTGATTTTTTTGAGCTATAAGACCCTGAAATTGATAAAAGCACTACAAATGAACTCTGAAAAGGTTGAAAGTTGGCATGGTGTCATCATTTCACCCACATAGCATGTTTTAGAAAGTAGAGAGGCTTACGGCAAAAACTGCATGCACTTCGTGTACAAAACGGACAATCTCATTCGTAGTATCAGGGTTTCACACGGAAACTCCTCTGTTACAAAGGGATTTCAATTTCTTGAACTTATTTGAACTCCTAGTTTTTCTGTTTTCAAAATGCACCAATCAAAGCCACATCATCGATTTTCAACCCTTTCTGGCTTCATTTGTTATTTTTCATGCATTTACTGATTTTTT
>NW_025228339.1:62821-63584 GCF_018294505.1 Triticum aestivum | reverse complement strand
ATTTTTTTGAGCTATAAGACCCTGAAATTGAAAAAAGCACTACAAATGAACTCTGAAAAGGTTGAAAGTTCGCATGGTGTCATCATTTCACCCACATAGCATGTGTAAGAAAGTAGAGAGGCTTACGGCAAAAACTGGATGCACTTCGTGTACAAAACGGACAATCTCATTCGAAGTATCAGGGTTTCACACGGAAACTCGTGTGTTACAAAGGGATTTCATTTTCTTGGACTTATTTGAACTCCTAGTTTTTCTGTTTTCAAAATGCACCATTCAAAGCCACATCATCGATTTTCAACCCTTTCTGACTTCATTTGTTATTTTTCATGCATTTACTGATTTTTTGGAGCTATAAGACCCTGTAATTGAAAAAAGCACCACAAATGAACTCTGAAAAGGTTGAAAGTTGGCATGGTGTCATCATTTCACCAACATAGCGTGTGCAAGAAAGTAGAGAGGCTTACGGCAAAAACTGGACGCACTTCGTGTACAAGACGGACAATCTCATTCGAAGTATCAGGGTTTCACACGGAAACTCGTCTGTTACAAAGGGATTTCATTTTATTGATCTTATTTGCACTCCATAGTTTTTCTGTGTTCAAAATGCACCATTCAAAGCCACATCATCAATTTTCAACCCTTTCTGACTTCATTTGTTATTTTTCATGCATTTACTGATTTTTTTGAGCTATAAGACCCTGAAATTGAAAAGCACTACAAATGAACTCTGAAAAGGTTGAAAGTTGGCATGGTGTCATCATTT
>NW_025228339.1:59908-60481 GCF_018294505.1 Triticum aestivum | reverse complement strand
CTTCGTGTACAAAACGGACAATCTCATTCGAAGTATCAGGGTTTCACACGGAAACTCGTCTGTTACAAAGGGATTTCATTTTCTTGGACTTATTTGAGCTCCTAGTTTTTCTGTTTTCAAAATGCACCATTCAAAGCCACATCATCGATTTTCAACCCTTTCTGACTTCATTTGTTATTTTTCATGCATTTACTGATTTTTTTGAGCTATAAGACCCTGTAATTGAAAAAAGCACGACAAATGAACTCTGAAAAGGTTGAAAGTTGGCATGGTGTCATCATTTCACCAACATAGCGTGTGCACGAAAGTAGAGAGGCTTACGGCAAAAACTGGACGCACTTCGTGTACAAGACGGACAATCTCATTCGAAGTATCAGGGTTTCACACGGAAACTCGTCTGTTACAAAGGGATTTCATTTTATTGATCTTATTTGCACTCCATAGTTTTTTAGTGTTCAAAATGCACCATTCAAAGCCACATCATCAATTTTCAACCCTTTCTGACTTCATTTGTTATTTTTCATGCATTTACTGATTTTTTTGAGCTATAAGACCCTGAAATTGAAAAGCACT
>NW_025228339.1:55452-56036 GCF_018294505.1 Triticum aestivum | reverse complement strand
ATCAGGGTTTCACACGGAAACTCGTCTGTTACAAAGGGATTTCATTTTCTTGAACTTATTTGAACTCCTAGTTTTTCTGTGTTCAAAATGCACCATTCAAAGCCACATCATCAATTTTCAACCCTTTCTAACTTCATTTGTTATTTTTCATGCATTTACTGATTTTTTTTACCTATAAGACCCTGAAATTGTAAAGCACTACAAATGAACTCTAAAAAGGTTGAAAGTTTGCATGGTGTCATCATTTCACCCACATAGCATGTGCAAGAAAGTACAGAGGCTTACGGCAAAAACTGGATGCACTTCGTGTACAAAAGGGACAATCTCATTCGAAGTATCAGGGTTTCACACGGAAACTCGTGTGTTAAGAAGGGATTTCATTTTCTTGAACTTATTTGAACTCCTAGTTTTTCTGTGTTCAAAATGCACCATTCAAAGCCACATCATCAATTTTCAACCCTTTCTGACTTCATTTGTTATTTTTCATGCATTTACTGATTTTTTTTGAGCTATAAGACCCTGAAATTGAAAAGCACTACAAATGAACTCTGAAAAGGTCGAAAGTTGGCATGGTGTCATCATTT
>NW_025228339.1:54394-55326 GCF_018294505.1 Triticum aestivum | reverse complement strand
GTCTGTTACAAAGGGATTTCATTTTATTGAACTTATTTGAACTCCATAGTTTTTGTGTGTTCAAAATGCACCATTCAAAGCCACATCATCAATTTTCAACCCTTTCTGACTTCATTTGTTAGTTTTCGTGCATTTACTGATTTTTTGAGCTATAAGACCCTGAAATTGTAAAGCACTAGAAATGAACTCTGAAAAGGTTGAAAGTTTGCATGGTGTCATCATTTCACCCACATAGCATGTGCAAGAAATAAGAGAGGCTTAAGGCAAAAACTGGATGCACTTCGTGTACAAAACGGACAATCTCATTCGAAGTATCAGTGTTTAGCACGGAAACTCGTCTCTTAAAAAGTGATTTCATTTTCTTGAACTTATTTGAACTCCTAGTTTTTCTGTTTTCAAAATGCACCATTCAAAGCCACATCATCGATTTTCAACCCTTTCTAACTTCATTTGTTAATTTTCATGCATTTACTGATTTTTTTGAGCTATAAGACCCTGAAATTGAAAAAGGCACTACAAATGAACTCTGAAAAGGTTCAAAGTTGGCATGGTGTCATCATTTGACCCACATAGCATGTGCAAGAAAGTAGAGAGGCTTACGACAAAAACAGGATGCACTTCGTGTACAAAACGGACAATCTCATTCGAAGTATCAGGGTTTCACACGGAAACTCGTCTGTTGCAAAGGGATTTCATTTTCTTGAATTTATTTGAACTCCATAGTTTTTCTGTGTTCAAAATGCACCATTCAAAGCCACATCATCAATTTTCAACCCTTTCTGACTTCATTTGTTACTTTTCATGCATTTACTGATTTTTTTATCTATAAGACCCTGAAATTGAAAAGCACTACAAATGAACTCTGAAAAGATTGAAAGTTTGCATGGTGTCATAATTTCACCCTCATAGCATGTGCAAGAAAGTAGAGAGGC
>NW_025228339.1:53765-54384 GCF_018294505.1 Triticum aestivum | reverse complement strand
GATTTTTTTAGCTATAAGACCCTGAAATTGAAAAGCACTACAAATGAACTCTGAAAAGGTTGAAAGTTGGCATGGTGTCATCATTTCACCCACATAGCATGTGCAAGAAAGTAGAGAGGCTTATGGCAAAAACTGGATGCACTTCGTGTACAAAACGTACAATCTCATTCGAAGTATCAGGGTTTCACACGGAAACTCGTCTATTACAAAGGGATTTCATTTTCTTGAACTTATTTGAACTCCTAGTTTTTCTGTTTTCAAAATGCACCATTCAAAGCCACATCATCAATTTTCAACCCTTTCTGACTTCATTTGTTATTTTTCATGCATTTACTGATTTTTTTGAGCTATAAGACCCTGAAATTGAAAAGCACTACAAATGAACTCTGAAAAGGTTGAAAGTTGGCATCGTGTCATCATTTCACCCACATAGCATGTGTAAGAAAGTAGAGAGGCTTACGGCAAAAACTGGATGCACTTCATGTACAAAACGGACAATCTCATTCGAAGTATCAGGGTTTCACACGGAAACTCGTCTGTTACAAAGGGATTTCATTTTCTTGAACTTATTTGAACTCCTAGTTTTTCTATTTTCAAGATGCACCATTCAAACCCACAT
>NW_025228339.1:53002-53755 GCF_018294505.1 Triticum aestivum | reverse complement strand
GTAAAGCACTACAAATGAACTCTGAAAAGGTTAAAAGTTGGCACGGTGTCATCATTTCACCCACATAGCATGTGCAAGAAAGTAGAGAGGCTTACGACAAAAACTGGATGCACTTCGTGTACAAAACGGACAATCTCATTCGAAGTATCAGGGTTTCACACGGAAACTCGTCTGTTACAAAGGGATTTCATTTTCTTGAACTTATTTGAACTCCATAGTTTTTCTGTGTTCGAAATGCACCATTCAAAGCCACATCATCAATTTTCAACCCTTTCTAACTTCATTTGTTATTTTTCATGCATTTACTGATTTTTTTGAGCTATAAGACCCTGAAATTGTAAAGCACTACAATTGAACTCTGAAAAGGTTGAAAGTTTGCATGGTGTCATCATTTCACCCACATAGCTTGTGCAAGAAAGTAGAGGGTCTTAAGGCAAAAACTGGATGCACTTCGTGTACAAAACGGACAATCTCATTCGAAGTATCAGGGTTTCAGACGGAAACTCGTCTGTTACAAAGGGATTTCATTTTCTTGAACTTATTTGAACACCTAGTTTTTCTGTGTTCAAAATGCACCATTCAAAGCCACATCATCGATTTTCAACCCTTTCTGACTTCATTTGTTATTTTTCATGCATTTACTGATTTTTTTAGCTATAAGACCCTGAAATTGAAAAGCACTACAAATGAACTCTGAAAAGGTTGAAAGTTGGCATGGTGTCATCATTTCACCCACATAGCATGTGCAAGAAA
>NW_025228339.1:50829-52992 GCF_018294505.1 Triticum aestivum | reverse complement strand
AAACTCGTCTGTTACAAAGGGATTTCATTTTATTGAACTTATTTGAACTCCATAGTTTTTGTGTGTTCAAAATGCACCATTCAAAGCCACATCATCAATTTTCAACCCTTTCTGACTTCATTTGTTATTTTTCATGCATTTACTGATTTTTTGAGCTATAAGACCCTGAAATTGTAAAGCACTAGAAATGAACTCTGAAAAGGTTGAAAGTTTGCATGGTGTCATCATTTCACCCACATAGCATGTGCAAGAAAGTAGAGAGGCTTAAGGCAAAAACTGGATGCACTTCGTGTACAAAACGGACAATCTCATTCGAAGTATCAAGGTTTAACACGGAAACTCGTCTGTTACAAAGTGATTTCATTTTCTTTAACTTATTTGAACTCCTAGTTTTTCTGTTTTCAAAATGCACCATTCAAAGCCACATCATCGATTTTCAACCCTTTCTAACTTCATTTGTTATTTTTCATGCATTTACTGATTTTTTTGAGCTATAAGACCCTGAAATTGAAAAAAGCACTACAAATGAACTCTGAAAAGGTTGAAAGTTGGCATGGTGTCATCATTTGACCCACATAGCCTGTGCAAGAAAGTAGAGAGGCTTACGACAAAAACTGGATGCACTTCGTGTACAAAACGGACAATCTCATTCGAAGTATCAGGGTTTCACACGGAAACTCGTCTGTTACAAAGGGATTTCATTTTCTTGAACTTATTTGAACTCCATAGTTTTTCTGTGTTCAAAATGCACCATTCAAAGCCACATCATCAATTTTCAACCCTTTCTGACTTCATTTGTTATTTTTCATGCATTTACTGATTTTTTTGAGCTATAAGACCCTGAAATTGTAAAGCACTACAATTGAACTCTGAAAAGGTTGAAAGTTTGCATGGTGTCATCATTTCACCCACATAGCTTGTGCAAGAAAGTAGAGAGTCTTAAGGCAAAAACTGGATGCACTTCGTGTACAAAACGGACAATCTCATTCGAAGTATCAGGGTTTCAGACGGAAACTCGTCTGTTACCAAGGGATTTCATTTTCTTGAACTTATTTGAACACCTAGTTTTTCTGTGTTCAAAATGCACCATTCAAAGCCACATCATCGATTTTCAACCCTTTCTGACTTCATTTGTTATTTTTCATGCATTTACTGATTTTTTTGAGCTATAAGACCCTGAAATTGAGAAGCACTACAAATGAACTCTGAAAAGGTTGAAAGTTGGCATGGTGTCATCATTTCACCCACATAGCATGTGCAAGAAATTAGAGAGGCTTACGGCAAAAACTGGATGCACTTCGTGTACAAAAGGGACAATCTCATTCGAAGTATCAGGGTTTCACACGGAAACTCGTCTGTTACAAAGGGATTTCATTTTATTGAACTTATTTGAACTCCATAGTTTTTGTGTGTTCAAAATGCACCATTCAAAGCCACGTCATCAATTTTCAACCCTTTCTGACTTCATTTGTTATTTTTCATGCATTTACTGATTTTTTCAGCTATAAGACCCTGAAATTGTAAAGCACTAGAAATGAACTCTGAAAAGGTTGAAAGTTTGCATGGTGTCATCATTTCACCCACATAGCATGTGCAAGAAAGTAGAGAGGCTTAAGGCAAAAACTGGATGCACTTCGTGTACAAAACGGACAATCTCATTCGAAGTATCAAGGTTTAACACGGAAACTCGTCTGTTACAAAGTGATTTCATTTTCTTGAACTTATTTGAACTCCTAGTTTTTCTGTTTTCAAAATGCACCATTCAAAGCCACATCATCGATTTTCAACCCTTTCTAACTTCATTTGTTATTTTTCATGCATTTACTGATTTTTTTGAGCTATAAGAACCTGAAATTGAAAAAAGCACTACAAATGAACTCTGAAAAGGTTCAAAGTTGGCATGGTGTCATCATTTCACCCACATAGCATGTGCAAGAAAGTAGAGAGGCTTACGGCAAAAACTGGATGCACTTCGTGTACAAAACGGACAATCTCATTCGAAGTATCAGGGTTTCACACGGAAACTCGTCTGTTACAAAGGGATTTCATTTTATTGAACTTATTAGAACTCCATAGTTTTTCTGTGTTCAAAATGCACCATTCAAAGCCACATCATCAATTTTCAACCCTTCCTGACTTCATTTGTTATTTTTCATGCATTTA
>NW_025228339.1:45901-48013 GCF_018294505.1 Triticum aestivum | reverse complement strand
AAAGGGATTTCATTTTCTTGAACTTATTTGAACTCCATAGTTTTTCTGTGTTCAAAATGCACCATTCAAAGCCACATCATCAATTTTCAACCCTTTCTGACTTCATTTGTTATTTTACATGCATTTACTTATTTTTTTGAGCTATAAGACCCTGAAATTGTAAAGCACTACAAATGAACTCTGAAAAGGTTGAAAGTTTGCATGGTGTCATCATTTCACCCACATAGCTTGTGCAAGAATGTAGAGAGGCTTAAGGCAAAAACTGGATGCACTTCGTGCACAAAACGGACAATCTCATTCGAAGTATCAGGGTTTCACACGGAAACTGGTATGTTACAAAGGGATTTCATTTTCTTGAACTTATTTGAACACCTAGTTTTTCTGTGTTCAAAATGCACCATTCAAAGACACATCATCAATTTTCAACCCTTTCTGACTTCATTTGTTATTTTTCATGCATTTACTGATTTTTTTGAGCTATAAGACCCTGAAATTGAAAAACACTACAAATGAACTCTGAAAAGGTTGAAAGTTTGCATGGTGTCATCATTTCACCCACATAGCATGTGCAAGAAAGTAGAGAGGCTTACGGCAAAAACTGGATGCACTTCGTGTACAAAAGTGACAATCTCATTCGAAGTATCAGGGTTTCACACGGAAACTGGTCTGTTACAAAGGGATTTCATTTTCTTGAACTTATTTGAACACCTAGTTTTTCTGTGTTCAAAATGCACCATTCAAAGCCACAATATCGATTTTCAACCCTTTCTGACTTCATTTTTTATTTTTGATGCATTTACTGATTTTTTTAGCTATAAGACCCTGAAATTGAAAAGCACTACAAATGAACTCTGAAAAGGTTGAAAGTTGGCATGGTGTCATCATTTCACCCACATAGCATGTGCAAGAAAGTAGAGAGGCTTACGGCAAAAACTGGATGCAGTTCATGTACAAAATGGACAATCTGATTCGAAGTATCAGGGTTTCACACGGAAACTCGTCTGTTACAAAGGGATTTCATTTTCTTCAACTTATTTGAACTCCATAGTTTTTCTGTGTTCAAAATGCACCATTCAAAGTCACATCATCAATTTTCAACCCTTTCTGACTTCATTTGTTATTTTACATGCATTTACTGATTTTTTTAGCTATAAACCTTGAAATTGTAAAGCACTACAAATGAACTCTAAACAGGTTGAAAGTTTGCATGGTGTCATCATTTCACCCACATAGCTTGTGCAAGAAAGTAGAGAGGCTTAAGCCAAAAACTGGATGCACTTCGTGTACAAAACGGACAATCTCATTCGAAGTATCAGGGTTTCACACGGAAACTCGTCTGTTACAAAGGGATTTCATTTTCTTGAACTTATTTGAACACCTAGTTTTTCTGTGTTCAAAATGCACCATTCAAAGCCACATCATCAATTTTCAACCCTTTCTGACTTCATCTGTTATTTTTCATGCATTTACTGATTTTTTTTGAGCTATAAGACCCATAAATTGAAAAGCACTACAAATGAACTCTGAAAAGGTTGAAAGTTGGCATGGTGTCATCATTTCACCCACATAGCATGTGCAAGAAAGTAGAGAGGCTTACGGCAAAAACTGGATGCACTTCGTGTACAAAACGGACAATCTCATTCGAAGTATCAGGGTTTCACACGGAAACTCGTCTGTTACAAAGGGATTTCATTTTCTTGATCTTATTTGAACTCCATACTTTTTCTGTGTTCAAAATGCACCATTCAAAGCCACATCATCAATTTTCAACCCTTTCTGACTTCATTTGTTATTTTTCATGCATTTACTGATTTTTTTGAGCTATAAGACCCTGAAATTGAAAAACACTACAAATGAACTCTGAAAAGGTTGAAAGTTTGCATGGTGTCATCATTTCACAAACATAGCATGTGCAAGAAAGTAGAGAGGCTTACGGCAAAAACTGGATGCACTTCGTGTACAAAAGTGACAATCTCATTCGAAGTATCAGGGTTTCACACGGAAACTCGTCTGTTACAAAGGGATTTCATTTTCATGAACTTATTTGAACACCTAGTTTTTCTGTGTTCAAAATGCACCATTCAAAGCCACATCATCGATTTTCAACCCTTT
>NW_025228339.1:44105-44890 GCF_018294505.1 Triticum aestivum | reverse complement strand
CATTCGAAGTATTAGGGTTTCACACGGAAACTCGTGTGTTACAAAGGGATTTCATTTTCTTGAACTTATTTGAACTCCTAGTTTTTCTGTGTTCAAAATGCACCATTCAAAGCCACATCATCAATTTTCAACCCTTTCTGACTTCGTTTGTTATTTTTCATGCATTTACTGATTTTTTTGAGCTATAAGACCCTAAAATTGAAAAGCACTACAAATGAACTCTGAAAAGGTTGAAAGTTGGCATGGTGTCATCATTTCACCCACATAGCCTGTTCAAGAAAGTAGAGAGGCTTACGGCAAAAACTGGATGCACTTCGTGTACAAAACGGACAATATCATTCGAAGTATCAGGGTTTCACACGGAAACTCGTCTGTTACAAAGGATTTCATTTTCTTGAACTTATTTGAACTCCATAGTTTTTCTGTGTTCAAAATGCACCATTCAAAGCCACATCATCAATTTTCAACCCTTTCTGACTTCATTTGTTATTTTACATGCATTTACTGATTTTTTTGAGGTATAAGACCCTGAAATTATAAAGCACTACAATTGAACTCTGAAAAGGTTGAAAGTTTGCATGGTGTCATCATTTCACCCACATAGCTTGTGCAAGAAAGTAGAGAGGCTTAAGGCAAAAACTGGATGCACTTCGTGTACAAAACGGACAATCTCATTCGAAGTATCAGGGTTTCACACGGAAACTCGTCTGTTACAAAGGGATTTCATTTTCTTGAACTTATTTGAACACCTAGTTTTTTCTGTGTTCAAAATGCACCATTCAAAG
>NW_025228339.1:43319-43938 GCF_018294505.1 Triticum aestivum | reverse complement strand
GATTTTTTTAGCTATAAGACCCTGAAATTGAAAAGCACTACAAATGAACTCTGAAAAGGTTGAAAGTTGGCATGGTGTCATCATTTCACCCACATAGCATGTGCAAGAAAGTAGAGAGGCTTATGGCAAAAACTGGATGCACTTCGTGTACAAAACGTACAATCTCATTCGAAGTATCAGGGTTTCACACGGAAACTCGTCTATTACAAAGGGATTTCATTTTCTTGAACTTATTTGAACTCCTAGTTTTTCTGTTTTCAAAATGCACCATTCAAAGCCACATCATCAATTTTCAACCCTTTCTGACTTCATTTGTTATTTTTCATGCATTTACTGATTTTTTTGAGCTATAAGACCCTGAAATTGAAAAGCACTACAAATGAACTCTGAAAAGGTTGAAAGTTGGCATCGTGTCATCATTTCACCCACATAGCATGTGTAAGAAAGTAGAGAGGCTTACGGCAAAAACTGGATGCACTTCATGTACAAAACGGACAATCTCATTCGAAGTATCAGGGTTTCACACGGAAACTCGTCTGTTACAAAGGGATTTCATTTTCTTGAACTTATTTGAACTCCTAGTTTTTCTATTTTCAAGATGCACCATTCAAACCCACAT
>NW_025228339.1:41354-42107 GCF_018294505.1 Triticum aestivum | reverse complement strand
GTAAAGCACTACAAATGAACTCTGAAAAGGTTAAAAGTTGGCACGGTGTCATCATTTCACCCACATAGCATGTGCAAGAAAGTAGAGAGGCTTACGACAAAAACTGGATGCACTTCGTGTACAAAACGGACAATCTCATTCGAAGTATCAGGGTTTCACACGGAAACTCGTCTGTTACAAAGGGATTTCATTTTCTTGAACTTATTTGAACTCCATAGTTTTTCTGTGTTCGAAATGCACCATTCAAAGCCACATCATCAATTTTCAACCCTTTCTAACTTCATTTGTTATTTTTCATGCATTTACTGATTTTTTTGAGCTATAAGACCCTGAAATTGTAAAGCACTACAATTGAACTCTGAAAAGGTTGAAAGTTTGCATGGTGTCATCATTTCACCCACATAGCTTGTGCAAGAAAGTAGAGGGTCTTAAGGCAAAAACTGGATGCACTTCGTGTACAAAACGGACAATCTCATTCGAAGTATCAGGGTTTCAGACGGAAACTCGTCTGTTACAAAGGGATTTCATTTTCTTGAACTTATTTGAACACCTAGTTTTTCTGTGTTCAAAATGCACCATTCAAAGCCACATCATCGATTTTCAACCCTTTCTGACTTCATTTGTTATTTTTCATGCATTTACTGATTTTTTTAGCTATAAGACCCTGAAATTGAAAAGCACTACAAATGAACTCTGAAAAGGTTGAAAGTTGGCATGGTGTCATCATTTCACCCACATAGCATGTGCAAGAAA
>NW_025228339.1:37717-41344 GCF_018294505.1 Triticum aestivum | reverse complement strand
AAACTCGTCTGTTACAAAGGGATTTCATTTTATTGAACTTATTTGAACTCCATAGTTTTTGTGTGTTCAAAATGCACCATTCAAAGCCACATCATCAATTTTCAACCCTTTCTGACTTCATTTGTTATTTTTCATGCATTTACTGATTTTTTGAGCTATAAGACCCTGAAATTGTAAAGCACTAGAAATGAACTCTGAAAAGGTTGAAAGTTTGCATGGTGTCATCATTTCACCCACATAGCATGTGCAAGAAAGTAGAGAGGCTTAAGGCAAAAACTGGATGCACTTCGTGTACAAAACGGACAATCTCATTCGAAGTATCAAGGTTTAACACGGAAACTCGTCTGTTACAAAGTGATTTCATTTTCTTTAACTTATTTGAACTCCTAGTTTTTCTGTTTTCAAAATGCACCATTCAAAGCCACATCATCGATTTTCAACCCTTTCTAACTTCATTTGTTATTTTTCATGCATTTACTGATTTTTTTGAGCTATAAGACCCTGAAATTGAAAAAAGCACTACAAATGAACTCTGAAAAGGTTGAAAGTTGGCATGGTGTCATCATTTGACCCACATAGCCTGTGCAAGAAAGTAGAGAGGCTTACGACAAAAACTGGATGCACTTCGTGTACAAAACGGACAATCTCATTCGAAGTATCAGGGTTTCACACGGAAACTCGTCTGTTACAAAGGGATTTCATTTTCTTGAACTTATTTGAACTCCATAGTTTTTCTGTGTTCAAAATGCACCATTCAAAGCCACATCATCAATTTTCAACCCTTTCTGACTTCATTTGTTATTTTTCATGCATTTACTGATTTTTTTGAGCTATAAGACCCTGAAATTGTAAAGCACTACAATTGAACTCTGAAAAGGTTGAAAGTTTGCATGGTGTCATCATTTCACCCACATAGCTTGTGCAAGAAAGTAGAGAGTCTTAAGGCAAAAACTGGATGCACTTCGTGTACAAAACGGACAATCTCATTCGAAGTATCAGGGTTTCAGACGGAAACTCGTCTGTTACCAAGGGATTTCATTTTCTTGAACTTATTTGAACACCTAGTTTTTCTGTGTTCAAAATGCACCATTCAAAGCCACATCATCGATTTTCAACCCTTTCTGACTTCATTTGTTATTTTTCATGCATTTACTGATTTTTTTGAGCTATAAGACCCTGAAATTGAGAAGCACTACAAATGAACTCTGAAAAGGTTGAAAGTTGGCATGGTGTCATCATTTCACCCACATAGCATGTGCAAGAAATTAGAGAGGCTTACGGCAAAAACTGGATGCACTTCGTGTACAAAAGGGACAATCTCATTCGAAGTATCAGGGTTTCACACGGAAACTCGTCTGTTACAAAGGGATTTCATTTTATTGAACTTATTTGAACTCCATAGTTTTTGTGTGTTCAAAATGCACCATTCAAAGCCACGTCATCAATTTTCAACCCTTTCTGACTTCATTTGTTATTTTTCATGCATTTACTGATTTTTTCAGCTATAAGACCCTGAAATTGTAAAGCACTAGAAATGAACTCTGAAAAGGTTGAAAGTTTGCATGGTGTCATCATTTCACCCACATAGCATGTGCAAGAAAGTAGAGAGGCTTAAGGCAAAAACTGGATGCACTTCGTGTACAAAACGGACAATCTCATTCGAAGTATCAAGGTTTAACACGGAAACTCGTCTGTTACAAAGTGATTTCATTTTCTTGAACTTATTTGAACTCCTAGTTTTTCTGTTTTCAAAATGCACCATTCAAAGCCACATCATCGATTTTCAACCCTTTCTAACTTCATTTGTTATTTTTCATGCATTTACTGATTTTTTTGAGCTATAAGAACCTGAAATTGAAAAAAGCACTACAAATGAACTCTGAAAAGGTTCAAAGTTGGCATGGTGTCATCATTTCACCCACATAGCATGTGCAAGAAAGTAGAGAGGCTTACGGCAAAAACTGGATGCACTTCGTGTACAAAACGGACAATCTCATTCGAAGTATCAGGGTTTCACACGGAAACTCGTCTGTTACAAAGGGATTTCATTTTATTGAACTTATTAGAACTCCATAGTTTTTCTGTGTTCAAAATGCACCATTCAAAGCCACATCATCAATTTTCAACCCTTCCTGACTTCATTTGTTATTTTTCATGCATTTACTGATTTTTTTAGCTATAAGACCCTGAAATTGTAAAGCACTAGAAATGAACTCTGAAGAGGTTGAAAGTTTGCATGGTGTCATCATTTCACCCACATAGCATGTGCAAGAAAGAAGAGAGGCTTAAGGCAAAAACTGGATGCACTTCGTGTACAAAACGGACAATCTCATTCGAAGTATCAGGGTTTAACACGGAAACTCGTCTGTTACAAAGTGATTTCATTTTCTTGAACTTATTTGAACTCCTAGTTTTTCTGTTTTCAAAATGCACCATTCAAAGCCACATCGATGATTTTCAACCCTTTCTAACTTCATTAGTTATTTTTCATGAATTTACTGATTTTTTTGAGCTATAAGACCCTGAAATTGAAAAAAGCACTACAAATGAACTCTAAAAAGGTTCAAAGTTGGCATGGTGTCATCATTTGACCCACATAGCATGTGCAAGAAAGTAGAGAGGCTTACGACAAAAACTGGATGCACTTCGTGTACAAAACGGACAATCTCATTCAAAGTATAAGGGTTTCACACGGAAACTCGTGTGTTACAAAGGGATTTCATTTTCTTGATCTTATTTGAACTCCATAGTTTTTCTGTGTTCAAAATGCACCATTCAAAGCCACATCATCAATTTTCAACCCTTTCTGACTTCATTTGTTATTTTTCATGCATTTACTGATTTTTTTAGCTATAAGACCCTGAAATTGAAAAGCACTACAAATGAACTCTGAAAAGGTTGAAAGTTTGCATCGTGTCATCATTTCACCCACATAGCATGTGCAAGAAAGTAGAGAGGCTTACGGCAAAAACTGGATGCACATCGTGTACAAAACGGACAATCTCATTCGAAGTATCAGGGTTTAACACGGAAACTCGTCTGTTACAAAGGGATTTCATTTTCTTGAACTTATTTGAACTCCTAGTTTTTCTGTTTTCAAAATGCACCATTCAAAGCCACATCATCGATTTTCAACCCTTTCTAACTTCATTTGTTATTTTTCATGCATTTACTGATTTTTTTGAGCTATAAGACCCTGAAATTGAAAAAAGCACTACAAATGAACTCTGAAAAGGTTCAAAGTTGGCATGGTGTCATCATTTCAGCCACATAGCATGTGCAAGAAATTAGAGAGGCTTACGGCAAAAACTGGATGCACTTCGTGTACAAAACGGACAATCTCATTCGAACTATCAGGGTTTCACACGGAAACTCGTCTGTTACAAAGGGATTTCATTTTATTGAACTTATTAGAACTCCATAGTTTTTCTGTGTTCAAAATGCACCATTCAAAGCCACATCATCAATTTTCAACCCTTCCTAACTTCATTTGTTATTTTTCATGCATTTACTGATTTTTTTAGCTATAAGACCCTGAAATTGTAAAGCACTAGAAATGAACTCTGAAGAGGTTGAAAGTTTGCATGGTGTCATCATTTCACCCACATAGCATGTGCAAGAAAGAAG
>NW_025228339.1:36238-37707 GCF_018294505.1 Triticum aestivum | reverse complement strand
TGTTACAAAGGGATTTCATTTTATTGAACTTATTAGAACTCCATAGTTTTTCTGTGTTCAAAATGCACCATTCAAAGCCACATCATCAATTTTCAACCCTTCCTGACTTCATTTGTTATTTTTCATGCATTTACTGATTTTTTTAGCTATAAGACCCTGAAATTGTAAAGCACTAGAAATGAACTCTGAAGAGGTTGAAAGTTTGCATGGTGTCATCATTTCACCCACATAGCATGTGCAAGAAAGAAGAGAGGCTTAAGGCAAAAACTGGATGCACTTCGTGTACAAAACGGACAATCTCATTCGAAGTATCAGGGTTTAACACGGAAACTCGTCTGTTACAAAGTGATTTCATTTTCTTGAACTTATTTGAACTCCTAGTTTTTCTGTTTTCAAAATGCACCATTCAAAGCCACATCATCGATTTTGAACCCTTTCTAACTTCATTAGTTATTTTTCATGAATTTACTGATTTTTTTGAGCTATAAGACCCTGAAATTGAAAAAAGCACTACAAATGAACTCTAAAAAGGTTCAAAGTTGGCATGGTGTCATCATTTGACCCACATAGCATGTGCAAGAAAGTAGAGAGGCTTACGACAAAAACTGGATGCACTTCGTGTACAAAACGGACAATCTCATTCGAAGTATCAGGGTTTCACACGGAAACTCGTCTGTTACAAAGGGATTTCATTTTCTAGATCTTATTTGAACTCCATAGTTTTTCTGTGTTCAAAATGCACCATTCAAAGCCACATCATCAATTTTCAACCCTTCCTGACTTCATTTGTTATTTTTCATGCATTTACTGATTTTTTGAGCTATAAGACCCTGAAAATGTAAAGCACTAGAAATGAACTCTGAAGAGGTTGAAAGTTTGCATGGTGTCATCATTTCACCCACATAGCATGTGCAAGAAAGAAGAGAGGCTTACTGCAAAAACTGGATGCACTTCGTGTACAAAACGGACAATCTCATTCGAAGTATCAGGGTTTAACACGGAAACTCGTCTGTTACAAAGTGATTTCATTTTCTTACACTTATTTGAACTCCTAGTTTTTCTGTTTTCAAAATGCACCATTCAAAGCCACATCATCGATTTTCAACCCTTTCTAACTTCATTAGTTATTTTTCATGAATTTACTGATTTTTTGAGCTATAAGACCCTGAAATTGAAAAAAGCACTACAAATGAACTCTAAAAAGGTTCAAAGTTGGCATGTTGTCATCATTTGACCCACATAGCATGTGCAAGAAAGTAGAGAGGCTTACGACAAAAACTGGATGCACTTCGTGTACAAAACGGACAATCTCATTCGAAGTATCAGGGTTTCACACGGAAACTCGTCTGTTACAAAGGGATTTCATTTTCTTGATCTTATTTGAACTCCATAGTTTTTCTGTGTTCAAAATGCACCATTCAAAGCCACATCATCAATTTTCAACCCTTTCTGACTTCATTTGTTATTTT
>NW_025228339.1:34496-35692 GCF_018294505.1 Triticum aestivum | reverse complement strand
ACACGGAAACTCGTCTGTTACAAAGTGATTTCATTTTCTTGAACTTATTTGAACTCCTAGTTTTTCTGTTTTCAAAATGCACCATTCAAAGCCACATCATCGATTTTCAACCCTTTCTAACTTCATTTGTTATTTTTCATGCATTTACTGATTTTTTTGAGCTATAAGAACCTGAAATTGAAAAAAGCACTACAAATGAACTCTGAAAAGGTTCAAAGTTGGCATGGTGTCATCATTTCACCCACATAGCATGTGCAAGAAAGTAGAGAGGCTTACGGCAAAAACTGGATGCACTTCGTGTACAAAACGGACAATCTCATTCAAAGTATCAGGGTTTCACACGGAAACTCGTCTGTTACAAAGGGATTTCATTTTATTGAACTTATTAGAACTCCATAGTTTTTCTGTGTTCAAAATGCACCATTCAAAGCCAAATCATCAATTTTCAACCCTTCCTGACTTCATTTGTTATTTTTCATGCATTTACTGATTTTTTGAGCTATAAGACCCTGAAATTGTAAAGCACTAGAAATGAACTCTGAAAAGGTTGAAAGTTTGCATGGTGTCATCATTTCACCCACATAGCATGTGCAAGAAAGTAGAGAGGCTTAAGGCAAAAACTGGATGCACTTCGTGTACAAAACGGACAATCTCATTCGAAGTATCAAGGTTTAACACGGAAACTCGTCTGTTACAAAGTGATTTCATTTTCTTGAACTTATTTGAACTCCAAGTTTTTCTGTTTTCAAAATGCACCATTCAAAGCCACATCATCGATTTTCAACCCTTTCTAACTTCATTTGTTATTTTTCATGCATTTACTGATTTTTTTGAGCTATAAGACCCTGAAATTGAAAAAAGCACTACAAATGAACTCTGAAAAGGTTCAAAGTTGGCATGGTGTCATCATTTGACCCACATAGCATGTGCAAGAAAGTAGAGAGGCTTACGACAAAAACTGGATGCACTTCGTGTACAAAACGGACAATCTCATTCGAAGTATAAGGGTTTCACACGGAAACTCGTGTGTTACAAAGGGATTTCATTTTCTTGATCTTATTTGAACTCCATAGTTTTTCTGTGTTCAAAATGCACCATTCAAAGCCACATCATCAATTTTCAACCCTTTCTGACTTCATTTGTTATTTTACATGCATTTACTGATTTTTTTAGCTATAAGACCCTAAAATTGAAAA
>NW_025228339.1:34158-34486 GCF_018294505.1 Triticum aestivum | reverse complement strand
CATCATTTCACCCACATAGCATGTGCAAGAAAGTAGAGAGGCTTACGGCAAAAACTGGATGCACATCGTGTACAAAACGGACAATCTCATTCGAAGTATCAGGGTTTAACACGGAAACTCGTCTGTTACAAAGGGATTTCATTTTCTTGAACTTATTTGAACTCCTAGTTTTTCTGTTTTCAAAATGCACCATTCAAAGCCACATCATCGATTTTCAACCCTTTCTAACTTCATTTGTTATTTTTCATGCATTTACTGATTTTTTTGAGCTATAAGACCCTGAAATTGAAAAAAGCACTACAAATGAACTCTGAAAAGGTTCAAAGTT
>NW_025228339.1:32923-34133 GCF_018294505.1 Triticum aestivum | reverse complement strand
TCGTCTGTTACAAAGGGATTTCATTTTCTTGAACTTATTTGAACTCCTAGTTTTTCTGTTTTCAAAATGCACCATTCAAAGCCACATCATCGATTTTGAACCCTTTCTAACTTCATTTGTTATTTTTCATGCATTTACTGATTTTTTTGAGCTATAAGACCCTGAAATTGAAAAAAGCACTACAAATGAACTCTGAAAAGGTTCAAAGTTGGCATGGTGTCATCATTTCACCCACATAGCATGTGCAAGAAAGTAGAGAGGCTTACGGCGAAAACTGGATGCACTTCGTGTACAAAACGGACAATCTCATTCGAAGTATCAGGGTTTCACACGGAAACTCGTCTGTTACAAAGGGATTTCATTTTATTGAACTTATTAGAACTCCATATTTTTTCTGTGTTCAAAATGCACCATTCAAAGCCACATCATCAATTTTCAACCCTTCCTGACTTCATTTGTTATTTTTCATGCATTTACTGATTTTTTGAGCTATAAGACCCTGAATTTGTAAAGCACTAGAAATGAACTCTGAAGAGGTTGAAAGTATGCATGGTGTCATCATTTCACCCACATAGCATGTGCAAGAAAGAAGAGAGGCTTACGGCAAAAACTGGATGCACTTCGTGTACAAAACGGACAATCTCATTCGAAGTATCAGGGTTTCACACGAAAACTCGTCTGTTACAAAGGGATTTCATTTTCTAGAACTTATTTGAACTCCTAGTTTTTCTGTGTTCAAAATGCACCATTCAAAGCCACATCATCGATTTTCAACCCTTTCTGACTTCATTTGTTATTTTTCATGCATTTACTGATTTTTTTGAGCTATAAGACCCTGAAATTGAAAAAAGCACTACAAATGAACTCTTAAAAGGTTAAAAGTTGGCACGGTGTCATCATTTCACCCACATAGCATGTGCAAGAAAGTAGAGAGGCTTACGACAAAAACTGGATGCACTTCGTGTACAAAACGGACAATCTCATTCGAAGTATCAGGGTTTCACACGGAAACTCGTCTGTTACAAAGGGATTTCATTTTATTGAACTTATTAGAACTCCATAGTTTTTCTGTGTTCAAAATGCACCATTCAAAGCCACATCATCAATTTTCAACCCTTCCTGACTTCATTTGTTATTTTTCATGCATTTACTGATTTTTTGAGCTATAAGACCCTGAAATTGTAAAGCACTAGAAATGAACTCTGAAGAG
>NW_025228339.1:27634-28165 GCF_018294505.1 Triticum aestivum | reverse complement strand
ACGGACAATCTCATTCGAAGTATCAGGGTTTCACACGGAAACTTGTCTGTTACAAAGTGATTTCATTTTCTTGAACTTATTTGAACTCCTAGTTTTTCTGTTTTCAAAATGCACCATTCAAAGCCACATCATCGATTTTCAACCCTTTCTAACTTCATTTGTTATTTTTCATGCATTTACTGATTTTTTTGAGCTATAAGAACCTGAAATTGAAAAAAGCACTACAAATGACCTCTGAAAAGGTTCAAAGTTGGCATGGTGTCATCATTTCACCCACATAGCATGTGCAAGAAAGTAGAGAGGCTTACGGCAAAAACTGGATGCACTTCGTGTACAAAACGGACAATCTCATTCGAAGTATCAGGGTTTCACACGGAAACTCGTCTGTTACAAAGGGATTTCATTTTATTGAACTTATCAGAACTCCATAGTTTTTCTGTGTTCAAAATGCACCATTCAAAGCCACATCATCAATTTTCAACCCTTCCTGACTTCATTTGTTATTTTTCATGCATTTACTGATTTTTTGAG
>NW_025228339.1:26999-27543 GCF_018294505.1 Triticum aestivum | reverse complement strand
TAAAGCACTAGAAATGAACTCTGAAGAGGTTGAAAGTTTGCATGGTGTCATCATTTCACCCACATAGCATGTGCAAGAAAGAAGAGAGGCTTAATGCAAAAACTGGATGCACTTCGTGTAAAAAACGGACAATCTCATTCGAAGTATCAGGGTTTAACACGGAAACTCGTCTGTTACAAAGTGATTTCATTTTCTTGAACTTATTTGAACTCCTAGTTTTTCTGTTTTCAAAATGCACCATTCAAAGCCACATCATCGATTTTCAACCCTTTCTAACTTCATTAGTTATTTTTCATGAATTTACTGATTTTTTTGAGCTATAAGACCCTGAAATTGAAAAAAGCACTACAAATGAACTCTAAAAAGGTTCAAAGTTGGCATGTTGTCATCATTTGACCCACATGGCATGTGCAAGAAAGTAGAGAGGCTTACGACAAAAACTGGATGCACTTCGTGTACAAAACGGACAATCTCATTCGAAGTATCAGGGTTTCACACGGAAACTCGTCTGTTACAAAGGGATTTCATTTTCTTGATCTTATTT
>NW_025228339.1:22305-23634 GCF_018294505.1 Triticum aestivum | reverse complement strand
ACACGGAAACTCGTCTGTTACAAAGTGATTTCATTTTCTTGAACTTATTTGAACTCCTAGTTTTTCTGTTTTCAAAATGCACCATTCAAAGCCACATCATCGATTTTCAACCCTTTCTAACTTCATTTGTTATTTTTCATGCATTTACTGATTTTTTTGAGCTATAAGAACCTGAAATTGAAAAAAGCACTACAAATGAACTCTGAAAAGGTTCAAAGTTGGCATGGTGTCATCATTTCACCCACATAGCATGTGCAAGAAAGTAGAGAGGCTTACGGCAAAAACTGGATGCACTTCGTGTACAAAACGGACAATCTCATTCGAAGTATCAGGGTTTCACACGGAAACTCGTCTGTTACAAAGGGATTTCATTTTATTGAACTTATTAGAACTCCATAGTTTTTCTGTGTTCAAAATGCACCATTCAAAGCCACATCATCAATTTTCAACCCTTCCTGACTTCATTTGTTATTTTTCATGCATTTACTGATTTTTTGAGCTATAAGACCCTGAAATTGTAAAGCCCTAGAAATGAACTCTGAAAAGGTTGAAAGTTTGCATGGTGTCATCATTTCACCCACATAGCATGTGCAAGAAAGTAGAGAGGGTTAAGGCAAAAACTGGATGCACTTCGTGTACAAAACGGACAATCTCATTCGAAGTATCAGGGTTTAACACGGAAACTCGTCTGTTACAAAGTGATTTCATTTTCTTGAACTTATTTGAACTCCTAGTTTTTCTGTTTTCAAAATGCACCATTCAAAGCCACATCATCGATTTTCAACCTTTCTAACTTCATTTGTTATTTTTCATGAATTTACTGATTTTTTTGAGCTATAAGACCCTGAAATTGAAAAAAGCACTACAAAGGAACTCTAAAAAGGTTCAAAGTTGGCATGGTTTCATCATTTGACCCACATAGCATGTGCAAGAAAGTAGAGAGGCTTACGACAAAAACTGGATGCACTTCGTGTACAAAACGGACAATCTCATTCGAAGTATCAGGGTTTCACACGGAAACTCCTCTGTTACAAAGGGATTTCATTTTCTTGATCTTATTTGACCTCCATAGTTTTTCTGTGTTCAAAATGCACCATTCAAAGCCACATCATCAATTTTCAACCCTTCCTGACTTCATTTGTTATTTTTCATGCACTTACTGATTTTTTGAGCTATAAGACCCTGAAATTGTAAAGCACTACAAATGAACTCTGAAAAGGTTAAAAGTTGGCACGGTGTCATCATTTCACCCACATAGCATGTGCAAGAAAGTAGAGAAGCTTACGACAAAAACTGGATGCACTTCGTGTACAAAACGGACAATCTCAT
>NW_025228339.1:20228-22231 GCF_018294505.1 Triticum aestivum | reverse complement strand
GGACAATCTCATTCGAAGTATCAGGGTTTCACACGGAAACTCGTCTGTTACAAAGGGATTTCATTTTCTTGATCTTATTTGAACTCCATAGTTTTTCTGTGTTCAAAATGCACCATTCAAAGCCACATCATCAATTTTCAACCCTTTCTGACTTCATTTGTTATTTTACATGCATTTACTGATTTTTTTGAGCTATAAGACCCTGAAGTTGTAAAGCACTACAAATGAACTCTGAAAAGGTTGAAAGTTTGCATGGTGTCATCATTTCACCGACATAGCTTGTGCAAGAAAGTAGAGAGGCTTAAGGCAAAAACTGGATGCACTTCGTGTACAAAACGGACAATCTCATTCGAAGTATCAGGGTTTCACACGGAAACTCGTGTGTTACAAAGGGATTTCATTTTCTTGAACTTATTTGAACACCTAGTTTTTCTGTGTTCAAAATGCACCATTCAAAGCCACACCATTGATTTTCATCCCTTTCTGACTTCATTTGTTATTTTTCATGCATTTACTGATTTTTTTGAGCTATAAGACCCTGAAATTGAAAAGCACTACAAATGAACTCTGAAAAGGTTGAAAGTTGGCATGGTGTCATCATTTCACCCACATAGCATGTGCAAGAAAGTAGAGAGGCTTACGGCAAAAACTAGATGCACTTCGTGTACAAAACGGACAATCTCATTCGAAGTATCAGGGTTTCACACGGAAACTCGTCTGTTACAAAGGGATTTCATTTTATTGAACTTATTAGAACTCCATAGTTTGTGTGTGTTCAAAATGCACCATTCAAAGCCACATCATCAATTTTCAACCCTTCCTGACTTCATTTGTTATAATTCATGCATTTACTGATTTTTTGAGCTATAAGACCCTGAAATTGTAAAGCACTAGAAATGAACTCTGAAAAGGTTGAAAGTTTGCATGGTGTCATCATTTCACCCACATAGCATGTGCGAGAAAGTAGAGAGGCTTAAGGCAAAAACTGGATGCACTTCGTGTACAAAACGGACAATCTCATTCGAAGTATCAGGGTTTAACACGGAAACTCGTCTGTTACAAAGTGATTTCATTTTCTTGATCTTATTTGAACTCCTAGTTTTTCTGTTTTCAAAATGCACCATTCAAAGCCACATCATCGATTTTCAACCCTTTCTAACTTCATTTGTTATTTTTCACGCATTTACTGATTTTTTGAGCTATAAGACCCTGAAATTGTAAAGCACTACAAATGAACTCTGAAAAGGTTAAAAGTTGGCACGGTGCCATCATTTCACCCACATAGCATGTGCAAGAAAGTAGAGAGGCTTACGACAAAAACTGGATGCACTTCGTGTACAAAACGGACAATCTCATTCGAAGTATCAGGGTTTCACACGGAAACTCGTCTGTTACAAAGGGATTTCATTTTCTTGATCTTATTTGAACTCCATAGTTTTTCTGTGTTCAAAATGCACCATTCAAAGCCACATCATCAATTTTCAACCCTTTCTGACTTCATTTGTTATTTTACATGCATTTACGTATTTTTTTGAGCTATAAGACCCTGAAGTTGTAAAGCACTACAAATGAACTCTGAAGAGGTTGAAAGTTTGCATGGTGTCATCATTTCACCCACATAGCATGTGCGAGAAAGTACAGAGGCTTAAGGCAAAAACTGGATGCACTTCGTGTACAAAACGGACAATCTCATTCGAAGTATCAGGGTTTAACACGGAAACTCGTCTGTTACAAAGTGATTTCATTTTCTTGATCTTATTTGAACTCCTAGTTTTTCTGTTTTCAAAATGCACCATTCAAAGCCACATCATCGATTTTCAACCCTTTCTAACTTCATTTGTTATTTTTCACGCATTTACTGATTTTTTGAGCTATAAGACCCTGAAATTGTAAAGCACTACAAATGAACTCTGAAAAGGTTAAAAGTTGGCACGGTGCCATCATTTCACCCACATAGCATGTGCAAGAAAGTAGAGAGGCTTACGACAAAAACTGGATGCACT
>NW_025228339.1:19896-20218 GCF_018294505.1 Triticum aestivum | reverse complement strand
ACACGGAAACTCGTCTGTTACAAAGTGATTTCATTTTCTTGAACTTATTTGAACTCCTAGTTTTTCTGTTTTCAAAATGCACCATTCAAAGCCACATCATCGATTTTCAACCCTTTCTAACTTCATTTGTTATTTTTCATGCATTTACTGATTTTTTTGAGCTATAAGAACCTGAAATTGAAAAAAGCACTACAAATGAACTCTGAAAAGGTTCAAAGTTGGCATGGTGTCATCATTTCACCCACATAGCATGTGCAAGAAAGTAGAGAGGCTTACGGCAAAAACTGGATGCACTTCGTGTACAAAACGGACAATCTCATTC
>NW_025228339.1:16771-19739 GCF_018294505.1 Triticum aestivum | reverse complement strand
TGTTCAAAATGCACCATTCAAAGCCACATCATCAATTTTCAACCCTTTCTGACTTCATTTGTTATTTTACATGCATTTACTGATTTTTTTGAGCTATAAGACCCTGAAGTTGTAAAGCACTACAAATGAACTCTGAAAAGGTTGAAAGTTTGCATGGTGTCATCATTTCACCGACATAGCTTGTGCAAGAAAGTAGAGACGCTTAAGGCAAAAACTGGATGCACTTCGTGTACAAAACGGACAATCTCATTCGAAGTATCAGGGTTTCACACGGAAACTCGTCTGTTACAAAGGGATTTCATTTTATTGAACTTATTAGAACTCCATAGTTTTTGTGTGTTCAAAATGCACCATTCAAAGCCGCATCATCGATTTTCAACCCTTCCTGACTTCATTTGTTATTTTTCATGCATTTACTGATTTTTTGAGCTATAAGACCCTGAAATTGTAAAGCACTAGAAATGAACTCTGAAAAGGTTGAAAGTTTGCATGGTTGCATCATTTCACCCACATAGCATGTGCGAGAAAGTACAGAGGCTTAAGGCAAAAACTGGATGCACTTCGTGTACAAAACGGACAATCTCATTCGAAGTATCAGGGTTTAACACGGAAACTCGTCTGTTACAAAGTGATTTCATTTTCTTGAACTTATTTGAACTCCTAGTTTTTCTGTTTTCAAAATGCACCATTCAAAGCCACATCATCGATTTTCAACCCTTTCTAACTTCATTTGTTATTTTTCATGCATTTACTGATTTTTTTGAGCTATAAGAACCTGAAATTGAAAAAAGCACTACAAATGAACTCTGAAAAGGTTCAAAGTTGGCATGGTGTCATCATTTCACCCACATAGCATGTGCAAGAAAGTAGAGAGGCTTACGGCAAAAACTGGATGCACTTCGTGTACAAAACGGACAATCTCATTCGAAGTATCAGGGTTTCACACGGAAACTCGTCTGTTACAAAGGGATTTCATTTTATTGAACTTATTAGAACTCCATAGTTTTTCTGTGTTCAAAATGCACCATTCAAAGCCACATCATCAATTTTCAACCCTTCCTGACTTCATTTGTTATTTTTCATGCATTTACTGATTTTTTGATCTATAAGACCCTGAAATTGTAAAGCACTAGAAATGAACTCTGAAAAGGTTGAAAGTTTGCATGGTGTCATCATTTCACCCACATAGCATGTGCAAGAAAGTAGAGAGGCTTAAGGCAAAAACTGGATGCACTTCGTGTACAAAACGGACAATCTCATTCGAAGTATCAGGGTTTAACACGGAAACTCGTCTGTTACAAAGTGATTTCATTTTCTTGAACTTATTTGAACTCCTAGTTTTTCTGTTTTCAAAATGCACCATTCAAAGCCACATCATCGATTTTCAACCCTTTCTAACTTCATTTGTTATTTTTCATGAATTTACTGATTTTTTGAGCTATAAGACCCTGAGATTGAAAAAAGCACTACAAATGAACTCTAAAAAGGTTCAAAGTTGGCATGGTGTCATCATTTGACCCACATAGCATGTGCAAGAAAGTAGAGAGGCTTACGACAAAAACTGGATGCACTTCGTGTACAAAACGGACAATCTCATTCGAAGTATCAGGGTTTCACACGGAAACTCGTCTGTTACAAAGGGATTTCATTTTCTTGATCTTATTTGACCTCCATAGTTTTTCTGTGTTCAAAATGCACCATTCAAGGCCACATCATCAATTTTCAACCCTTTCTGACTTCATTTGTTATTTTTCATGCATTTACTGATTTTTTGAGCTATAAGACCCTGAAATTGTAAAGCACTACAAATGAACTCTGAAAAGGTTAAAAGTTGGCACGGTGTCATCATTTCACCCACATAGCATGTGCAAGAAAGTAGAGAGGATTACGACAAAAACTGGATGCACTTCGTGTACAAAATGGACAATCTCATTCGAAGTATCAGGGTTTCACACGGAAACTCGTCTGTTACAAAGGGATTTCATTTTCTTGATCTTATTTGAACTCCATAGTTTTTCTGTGTTCAAAATGCACCATTCAAAGCCACATCATCAATTTTCAACCCTTTCTGACTTCATTTGTTATTTTACATGCATTTACTGATTTTTTTGAGCTATAAGACCCTGAAGTTGTAAAGCACTACAAATGAACTCTGAAAAGGTTGAAAGTTTGCATGGTGTCATCATTTCACCGACATAGCTTGTGCAAGAAAGTAGAGACGCTTAAGGCAAAAACTGGATGCACTTCGTGTACAAAACGGACAATCTCATTCGAAGTATCAGGGTTTCACACGGAAACTCGTGTGTTACAAAGGGATTTCATTTTCTTGAACTTATTTGAACACCTAGTTTTTCTGTGTTCAAAATGCACCATTCAAAGCCACACCATTGATTTTCAACCCTTTCTGACTTCATTTGTTTTTTTCATGCATTTACTGATTTTTTTTGAGCTATAAGACCCTGAAATTGAAAAGCACTACAAATGAACTCTGAAAAGGTTGAAAGTTGGCATGGTGTCATCATTTCACCCACATAGCATGTGCAAGAAAGTAGAGAGGCTTACGACAAAAACTGGATGCACTTCGTGTACAAAACGGACAATCTCATTCGAAGTATCAGGGTTTCACACGGAAACTCGTCTGTTACAAAGGAATTTCATTTTATTGAACTTATTAGAACTCCATAGTTTTTCTGTGTTCAAAATGAACCATTCAAAGCCACATCATCGATTTTCAACCCTTTCTAACTTCATTTGTTATTTTTCATGAATTTACTGATTTTTTTGAGCTATAAGACCCTGAGATTGAAAAAAGCACTACAAATGAACTCTAAAAAGGTTCAAAGTTGGCATGGTGTCATCATTTGACCCACATAGCATGTGCAAGAAAGTAGAGAGGCTTACGACAAAAACTGGATGCACTTCGTGTACAAAACGGACAATCTCATTCGAAGTATCAGGGTTTCACACG
>NW_025228339.1:11798-12754 GCF_018294505.1 Triticum aestivum | reverse complement strand
GAACTCTGAAAAGGTTAAAAGATGGCACGGTGTCATCATTTCACCCACATAGCATGTGCAAGAAAGTAGAGAGGCGTAATGCAAAAACTGGATGCACTTCGTGTACAAAACGGACAATCTCATTCGAAGTATCAGGGTTTCACACGGAAACTCGTCTGTTACAAAGGGATTTCATTTTCTTGATCTTATTTGAACTCCATAGTTTTTCTGTGTTCAAAATGCACCATTCAAAGCCACATCATCAATTTTCAACCCTTTCTGACTTCATTTGTTATTTTACATGCATTTACCGATTTTTTTGAGCTATAAGACCCTGAAGTTGTAAAGCACTACAAATGAACTCTGAAAAGGTTGAAAGTTTGCATGGTGTCATCATTTCACCGACATAGCTTGTGCAAGAAAGTAGAGAGGCTTAAGGCAAAAACTGGATGCACTTCGTGTACAAAACGGACAATCTCATTCGAAGTATCAGGGTTTCACACGGAAACTCGTGTGTTACAAAGTGATTTCATTTCTTTGAACTTATTTGAACACCTAGTTTTTCTTTGTTCAAAATGCACCATTCAAAGCCACACCATCGATTTTCAACCCTTTCTGACTTCATTTGTTATTTTTCATGCATTTACTGATTTTTTTTGAGCTATAAGACCCTGAAATTGAAAAGCACTACAAATGAACTCTGAAAAGGTGGAAAGTTGGCATGGTGTCATCATTTCACCCACATAGCATGTGCAAGAAAGTAGAGAGGCTTACGGCAAAAACTGGATGCACTTCGTGTACAAAACGGACAATCTCATTCGAAGTATCAGGGTTTCACACGGAAACTCGTCTGTTACAAAGGGATTTCATTTTCTTGATCTTATTTGAACTCCATAGTTTTTCTGTGTTCAAAATGCACCATTCAAAGCCACATCATCAATTTTCAACCCTTTCTGACTTCATTTGTTATTTTTCAT
>NW_025228339.1:10798-11788 GCF_018294505.1 Triticum aestivum | reverse complement strand
CATCAATTGTCAACCCTTTCTGACTTCATTTGTTATTTTACATGCATTTACTGATTTTTTTGAGCTATAAGACCCTGAAGTTGTAAAGCACTACAAATGAACTCTGAAAAGGTTGAAAGTTTGCATGGTGTCATCATTTCACCCACATAGCATGTGCGAGAAAGTAGAGAGGCTTAAGGCAAAAACTGGATGCACTTCGTGTACAAAACGGACAATCTCATTCGAAGTATCAGGGTTTAACACGGAAACTCGTCTGTTACAAAGTGATTTCATTTTCTTGAACTTATTTGAACTCCTAGTTTTTCTGTTTTCAAAATGCACCATTCAAAGCCACATCATCGATTTTCAACCCTTTCTAACTTCATTTGTTATTTTTCATGAATTTACTGATTTTTTTTGAGCTATAAGACCCTGAAATTGAAAAAAGCACTACAAATGAACTCTAAAAATGTTCAAAGTTGCCATGGTGTCATCATTTGACCCACATAGCATGTGCAAGAAAGTAGAGAGGCTTACGACAAAAACTGGATGCACTTCGTGTACAAAACGGACAATCTCATTCGAAGTATCAGGGTTTCACACGGAAACTCGTCTGTTACAAAGGGATTTCATTTTCTTGATCTTATTTGACCTCCATAGTTTTTCTGTGTTCAAAATGCACCATTCAAAGCCACATCATCAATTTTCAACCCTTTCTGACTTCATTTGTTATTTTTCATGCATTTACTGATTTTTTGAGCTATAAGACCCTGAAATTGTAAAGCACTACAAATGAACTCTGAAAAGGTTAAAAGTTGGCACGGTGTCATCATTTCACCCACATAGCATGTGCAAGAAAGTAGAGAGGCTTACGACAAAAACTGGATGCACTTCGTGTACAAAACGGACAATCTCATTCGAAGTATCAGGGTTTCACACGGAAACTCGTTTGTTACAAAGGGATTTCATTTTCTTGCACTTATTTGAACTCCATAGTTTTTCTGTGTTCAA
>NW_025228339.1:10035-10788 GCF_018294505.1 Triticum aestivum | reverse complement strand
GTAAAGCACTACAAATGAACTCTGAAAAGGTTAAAAGTTGGCACGGTGTCATCATTTCACCCACATAGCATGTGCAAGAAAGTAGAGAGGCTTACGACAAAAACTGGATGCACTTCGTGTACAAAACGGACAATCTCATTCGAAGTATCAGGGTTTCACACGGAAACTCGTCTGTTACAAAGGGATTTCATTTTCTTGAACTTATTTGAACTCCATAGTTTTTCTGTGTTCGAAATGCACCATTCAAAGCCACATCATCAATTTTCAACCCTTTCTAACTTCATTTGTTATTTTTCATGCATTTACTGATTTTTTTGAGCTATAAGACCCTGAAATTGTAAAGCACTACAATTGAACTCTGAAAAGGTTGAAAGTTTGCATGGTGTCATCATTTCACCCACATAGCTTGTGCAAGAAAGTAGAGGGTCTTAAGGCAAAAACTGGATGCACTTCGTGTACAAAACGGACAATCTCATTCGAAGTATCAGGGTTTCAGACGGAAACTCGTCTGTTACAAAGGGATTTCATTTTCTTGAACTTATTTGAACACCTAGTTTTTCTGTGTTCAAAATGCACCATTCAAAGCCACATCATCGATTTTCAACCCTTTCTGACTTCATTTGTTATTTTTCATGCATTTACTGATTTTTTTAGCTATAAGACCCTGAAATTGAAAAGCACTACAAATGAACTCTGAAAAGGTTGAAAGTTGGCATGGTGTCATCATTTCACCCACATAGCATGTGCAAGAAA
>NW_025228339.1:7862-10025 GCF_018294505.1 Triticum aestivum | reverse complement strand
AAACTCGTCTGTTACAAAGGGATTTCATTTTATTGAACTTATTTGAACTCCATAGTTTTTGTGTGTTCAAAATGCACCATTCAAAGCCACATCATCAATTTTCAACCCTTTCTGACTTCATTTGTTATTTTTCATGCATTTACTGATTTTTTGAGCTATAAGACCCTGAAATTGTAAAGCACTAGAAATGAACTCTGAAAAGGTTGAAAGTTTGCATGGTGTCATCATTTCACCCACATAGCATGTGCAAGAAAGTAGAGAGGCTTAAGGCAAAAACTGGATGCACTTCGTGTACAAAACGGACAATCTCATTCGAAGTATCAAGGTTTAACACGGAAACTCGTCTGTTACAAAGTGATTTCATTTTCTTTAACTTATTTGAACTCCTAGTTTTTCTGTTTTCAAAATGCACCATTCAAAGCCACATCATCGATTTTCAACCCTTTCTAACTTCATTTGTTATTTTTCATGCATTTACTGATTTTTTTGAGCTATAAGACCCTGAAATTGAAAAAAGCACTACAAATGAACTCTGAAAAGGTTGAAAGTTGGCATGGTGTCATCATTTGACCCACATAGCCTGTGCAAGAAAGTAGAGAGGCTTACGACAAAAACTGGATGCACTTCGTGTACAAAACGGACAATCTCATTCGAAGTATCAGGGTTTCACACGGAAACTCGTCTGTTACAAAGGGATTTCATTTTCTTGAACTTATTTGAACTCCATAGTTTTTCTGTGTTCAAAATGCACCATTCAAAGCCACATCATCAATTTTCAACCCTTTCTGACTTCATTTGTTATTTTTCATGCATTTACTGATTTTTTTGAGCTATAAGACCCTGAAATTGTAAAGCACTACAATTGAACTCTGAAAAGGTTGAAAGTTTGCATGGTGTCATCATTTCACCCACATAGCTTGTGCAAGAAAGTAGAGAGTCTTAAGGCAAAAACTGGATGCACTTCGTGTACAAAACGGACAATCTCATTCGAAGTATCAGGGTTTCAGACGGAAACTCGTCTGTTACCAAGGGATTTCATTTTCTTGAACTTATTTGAACACCTAGTTTTTCTGTGTTCAAAATGCACCATTCAAAGCCACATCATCGATTTTCAACCCTTTCTGACTTCATTTGTTATTTTTCATGCATTTACTGATTTTTTTGAGCTATAAGACCCTGAAATTGAGAAGCACTACAAATGAACTCTGAAAAGGTTGAAAGTTGGCATGGTGTCATCATTTCACCCACATAGCATGTGCAAGAAATTAGAGAGGCTTACGGCAAAAACTGGATGCACTTCGTGTACAAAAGGGACAATCTCATTCGAAGTATCAGGGTTTCACACGGAAACTCGTCTGTTACAAAGGGATTTCATTTTATTGAACTTATTTGAACTCCATAGTTTTTGTGTGTTCAAAATGCACCATTCAAAGCCACGTCATCAATTTTCAACCCTTTCTGACTTCATTTGTTATTTTTCATGCATTTACTGATTTTTTCAGCTATAAGACCCTGAAATTGTAAAGCACTAGAAATGAACTCTGAAAAGGTTGAAAGTTTGCATGGTGTCATCATTTCACCCACATAGCATGTGCAAGAAAGTAGAGAGGCTTAAGGCAAAAACTGGATGCACTTCGTGTACAAAACGGACAATCTCATTCGAAGTATCAAGGTTTAACACGGAAACTCGTCTGTTACAAAGTGATTTCATTTTCTTGAACTTATTTGAACTCCTAGTTTTTCTGTTTTCAAAATGCACCATTCAAAGCCACATCATCGATTTTCAACCCTTTCTAACTTCATTTGTTATTTTTCATGCATTTACTGATTTTTTTGAGCTATAAGAACCTGAAATTGAAAAAAGCACTACAAATGAACTCTGAAAAGGTTCAAAGTTGGCATGGTGTCATCATTTCACCCACATAGCATGTGCAAGAAAGTAGAGAGGCTTACGGCAAAAACTGGATGCACTTCGTGTACAAAACGGACAATCTCATTCGAAGTATCAGGGTTTCACACGGAAACTCGTCTGTTACAAAGGGATTTCATTTTATTGAACTTATTAGAACTCCATAGTTTTTCTGTGTTCAAAATGCACCATTCAAAGCCACATCATCAATTTTCAACCCTTCCTGACTTCATTTGTTATTTTTCATGCATTTA
>NW_025228339.1:7245-7852 GCF_018294505.1 Triticum aestivum | reverse complement strand
GAAGTATCAGGGTTTCACACGGAAACTCGTTTGTTACAAAGGGATTTCATTTTCTTGCACTTATTTGAACTCCATAGTTTTTCTGTGTTCAAAATGCACCATTCAAAGCCACATCATCAATTTCAACCCTTTCTGACTTCATTTGTTATTTTTCATGCATTTACTGATTTTTTTGAGCTATAAGACCCTGAAATTGAAAAGCACTACAAATGAACTCTAAAAAGGTTGAAATTTTGCATGGTGTCATCATTTCACCCACATAGCATGTGCAAGAAAGTAGAGAGGCTTAAGGCAAAAACTGGATGCACTTCGTGTACAAAACGGACAATCTCATTCGAAGTATCAGGGTTTCACACGGAAAGTCGTGTGTTACAAAGGGATTTCATTTTCTTGAACTTATTTGAACTCCTAGTTTTTCTATGTTGAAAATGCACCATTCAAAGCCACATCATCGATTTTCAACCCTTTTTGACTTCGTTTGTTATTTTTCATGCATTTACTGATTTTTTTGAACTATAAGACCCTGAAATTGAGAAGCACTACAAATGAACTCTGAAATGGTTAAAAGTTGGCATGGTGTCATCGTTTCACCCACATAGCATGTGCA
>NW_025228339.1:4903-6205 GCF_018294505.1 Triticum aestivum | reverse complement strand
AGACCCTGAAATTGAAAAGCACTACAAATGAACTCTGAAAAGGTTGAAAGTTTGCATGGTGTCATCATTTCACCCACATAGCATGTTCAAGAAAGTAGAGAGGCTTACGGCAAAAACTGGATGCACTTCGTGTACAAAGCGGACAATCTCATTCGAAGTATCAGGGTTTCACACAGAAACTCGTCTGTTACAAAGGGATTTCATTTTCTTGAACTTATTTGAACTCCATAGTTTTTCTGTGATCAAAATGCACCATTCAAAGCCACATCATCAATTTTCAACCCTTTCTGACTTCATTTGTTATTTTACATGCATTTACTGATTTTTTTGAGCTATAAGACCCTGAAATTGAAAAGCACTACAAAATGGACAATCTCATTCGAAGTATCAGGGTTTCACACGGAAACTCGTCTGTTACAAAGGGATTTCATTTTCTTGAACTTATTTGAACTCCATAGTTTTTCTGTGATCAAAACGCACCATTCAAAGCCACATCATCAATTTTCAACCCTTTCTGACTTCATTTGTTATTTTACATGCATTTACTGATTTTTTTTTGAGCTATAAGACCCTGAAATTGAAAAGCACTACAAAACGGACAATGTCATTCGAAGTATAAGGGTTTCACACGGAAACTCGTGTGTTACAAAGGGATTTCATTTTCTTGATCTTATTTGAACTCCATAGTTTTTCTGTGTTCAAAATACACCATTCAAAGCCACATCATCAATTTTCAACCCTTCCTGACTTCATTTGTTATTTTTCTTGCATTTACTGATTTTTTTGAGCTATGAGACCCTGAAATTGAAAAGCACTACAAATGAACTCTGAAAAGGTTGAAAGTTTGCATGGTGTCGTCATTTCACACACATAGCATGTTCAAGAAAGTAGAGAGGCTTACGGCAAAAACTGGATGCACTTCGTGTACAAAACGGACAATCTCATTCAAAGTATCAGGGTTTCACACGGACACTCGTCTGTTATAAAGGGATTTCATTTTCTTGAACTTATTTGAACTCTATATTTTTTCTGTGTTCAAAATGCACCATTCAAAGCCACATCATCAATTTTCATCCCTTTCTGACTTCATTTGTTATTTTTCATGCATTTACTGATTTTTTTTGAGCTATAAGACCCTGAAATTGAAAAGCACTACAAATGAACTCTGAAAAGGTTGAAAGTTTGCATGGTGTCATCATTTCACCCACATAGCATGTGCAAGAAAGTAGAGAGGCTTAAGGCAAAAACTGGATGCACTTCGTGTACAAAACGGACAATCTCATTCGAAGTATCAGGGTTTCA
>NW_025228339.1:4055-4872 GCF_018294505.1 Triticum aestivum | reverse complement strand
CTTGAACTTATTTGAAATCCTTGTTTTTCTGTGTTCAAAATGCACCATTCCAAGCCACATCATCGATTTTCAACCCTTTTTGACTTCATTTGTTATTTTTCATGCATTTACTGATTTTTTTGAGCTATAAGACCCTGAAATTGAGAAGCACTACAAATGAACTCTGAAATTGTTAAAAGTTGGCATGGTGTCATCGTTTCACCCACACAGCATGTGCAAGAAAGTAGAGAGGCTTACGGCAAAAACTGGATGCACTTCGTGTACAAAACGGACAATCTCATTCGAAGTATAAGGGTTTCACACGGAAACTCGTGTGTTACAAAGGGATTTCATTTTCTTGATCTTATTTGAACTCGATAGTTTTTCTGTGTTCAAAATGCACCATTCAAAGCCACATCATCAATTTTCAACCGTTCCTGACTTCATTTGGTATTTTTCATGCATTTACTGATTTTTTTGAGCTATGAGACCCTGAAATTGAAAAGCACTACAAATGAACTCTGAAAAGGTTGAAAGTTTGCATGGTGTCATCGTTTCACCCACATAGCATGTTCAAGAAAGTAGAGAGGCTTACGGCAAAAACTGGATGCACTTCGTGTACAAAACGGACAATCTCATTCGAAGTATCAGGGTTTCACACGGAAACTCGTCTGTTACAAAGGGATTTCATTTTCTTGAACTTATTTGAACTCCATAGTTTTTCTGTGTTCAAAATGCACCATTCAAAGCCACATCATCAATTTTCAACCCTTTCTGACTTCATTTGTTATTTTTCATGCATTTACTGATTTTTTTGAGCTATAAGACCCTGAAATTG
>NW_025228339.1:0-1069 GCF_018294505.1 Triticum aestivum | reverse complement strand
GATCCACTTCGTGTACAAAACGGACAATCTCATTCGAAGTATCAGGGTTTCACACGGAAACTCGTGTGTTACAAAGGGATTTCATTTTCTTGAACTTATTTGAACTCCTAGTTTTTCTGTGTTCAAAATGCACCATTCAAAGCCACATCATTGATTTTCAACCCTTTTTGACTTCATTTGTTATTTTTCATGCATTTACTGATTTTTTTGAGCTATAAGACCCTGAAATTGAGAAGCACTACAAATGAACTCTGAAATGGTTAAAAGTTGGCATGGTGTCATCGTTTCACCCACATAGCATGTGCAAGAAAGTAGAGAGGCTTACGGCAAAAACTGGATGCACTTCGTGTACAAAACGGACAATCTCATTCGAAGTATAAGGGTTTCACACGGAAACTCGTGTGTTAATAAGGGATTTCATTTTCTTGATCTTATTTGAACTCCATAGTTTTTCTGTGTTCAAAATGCACCATTCAAAGCCACATCATCAATTTTCAACCCTTCCTGACTTCATTTGGTATTTTTCATGCATTTATTGATTTTTTTGAGGTATGAGACCCTGATATTGAAAAGCACTACATATGAACTCTGAAAAGGTTGAAAGTTTGCATGGTGTCATCATTTCACCCACATAGCATGCTCAAGAAAGTAGAGAGGCTTACGGCAAAAACTGGATGCACTTCATGTACAAAACGGACAATCTCATTCGAAGTATCAGGGTTTCACACGGAAACTCGTCTGTTACAAAGGGATTTCATTTTCTTGAACTTATTTGAACTCCATAGTTTTTCTGTGTTCAAAATGCACCATTCCAAGCCACATCATCGATTTTCAACCCTTTTGGACTTCATTTGTTATTTTTCATGCATTTACTGATTTTTTTTGAGCTATAAGACCCTGAAATTGAGAAGCACTACAAATGAACTCTGAAAAGGTTAAAAGTTGGCATGGTGTCATCGTTTCACCCACATAGCATGCGCAAGAAAGTAGAGAGGCTTACGGCAAAAACCGAATGCACTTCGTGTACAAAACGGACAATCTCATTCGAAGTATCAGGGTTTCACACGGA
>NW_025228338.1:68825-72689 GCF_018294505.1 Triticum aestivum | reverse complement strand
GCACTTATGTGTCAGTCATCAACAATCGCAGTTTTGGCCGATTCTGGCCCGTTTCATGGACTATTACACTATTTTGGGGTCCCGGAGTGATTTTAGCACTTGACGAACCCCGGGGTGCGTCTACGTGTCGGTCATCAACACTCCCGTTTTTTGTCGATTCTGACCCGTTTCGTGGACTATTACTCACCGTTTTGGGGCCCCATAGCGATTTCCATAGTTGTTGAACCCCAAGGTGCACTTACGTGCCGGTCATCAATACTCGCACTTTTGGGCGATTCTGGACCGTTTCATGGACTATTACTCACTGTTTGGGGTCCCGGAGTGATTTCCACAATTGACGAACCCCGGGGTGCATATATGTGTCGGTCATCAACACTCGCGGTTTTTGGTGATTCTGACCTGTTTCATGGACTATTAATCACCATTTTGGAGTCCCAGAACGATCTCCATGGTTGTCGAATCCCAAGGAGTGCTTACGTGTTGGTCGTCCGGACTCGCAGTGTGGGCCGATTCTGATCCGTTTCTTGGACTATTACTCAGTTTCGGCGTCTCGATATGAATTCCACGATTGACGAACCCCGGGGTGCGTCTACGTGTCGGCCATCAACACTCGTGTTTTTGGTCGATTGTGACCCGTTTCGTGGTCTATTACTCACCGTTTTGGGGTCCCGTAGTGATTTCCATTGTTATTGAACCCCAAGGTGCACTTACGTGTCGGTCATCAACAATCGCAGTTTTGGCCGATTCTGGCCCGTTTCATGGACTATCACTCACTATTTTGGGGTCCCGGAGTGATTTCAGCACTTGACGAACCCCGTGGTGCGTCTACGTGTCGGTCATCAACACTCGCGTTTTTTGGCGATTCTGACCCGTTTCGTGGACTATTAATTATTGTTTGGGTGTCCCAGAGCGATTTCCATGGTTGTCGAATCCCAAGGAGTGCTTACGTGTTTGTTGTCAAGACTCGTAGTTTTGGATGATTCTGACCCGTTTCTTGGACTATTACTCGGTTTTGGGGTCTTGAAGTGATTTCCACAATTGACGAACCCCAGGGTGTGTCTACGTGTCAGTCATCAACACCCGCATTTTTTGTCGATTGTGACACGTTTCGTGGACTATTACTCACCGTTTTGGGGTCCCGTAGTGTTTTCCATAGTTGTTGAACCCCAAGGAGCACTTATGTGTCAGTCATCAACAATCGCAGTTTTGGCCGATTCTGGCCCGTTTCATGGACTATTACACTATTTTGGGGTCCCGGAGTGATTTTAGCACTTGACGAACCCCGGGGTGCGTCTACGTGTCGGTCATCAACACTCCCGTTTTTTGTCGATTCTGACCCGTTTCGTGGACTATTACTCACCGTTTTGGGGCCCCATAGCGATTTCCATAGTTGTTGAACCCCAAGGTGCACTTACGTGCCGGTCATCAATACTCGCACTTTTGGGCGATTCTGGACCGTTTCATGGACTATTACTCACTGTTTGGGGTCCCGGAGTGATTTCCACAATTGACGAACCCCGGGGTGCATATATGTGTCGGTCATCAACACTCGCGGTTTTTGGTGATTCTGACCTGTTTCATGGACTATTAATCACCATTTTGGAGTCCCAGAGCAATCTCCATGGTTGTCGAATCCCAAGGAGTGCTTACGTGTTGGTCGTCCGGACTCGCAGTGTGGGCCGATTCTGATCCGTTTCTTGGACTATTACTCAGTTTCGGCGTCTCGATATGAATTCCACGATTGACGAACCCCGGGGTGCGTCTACGTGTCGGCCATCAACACTCGTGTTTTTGGTCGATTGTGACCCGTTTCGTGGTCTATTACTCACCGTTTTGGGGTCCCGTAGTGATTTCCATAGTTATTGAACCCCAAGGTGCACTTACGTGTCGGTCATCAACAATCGCAGTTTTGGCCGATTCTGGCCCGTTTCATGGACTATCACTCACTATTTTGGGGTCCCGGAGTGATTTCAGCACTTGACGAACCCCGTGGTGCGTCTACGTGTCGGTCATCAACACTCGCGGTTTTTGGCGATTCTGACCCGTTTCGTGGACTATTAATTATTGTTTGGGTGTCCCAGAGCGATTTCCATGGTTGTCGAATCCCAAGGAGTGCTTACGTGTTTGTTGTCAAGACTCGTAGTTTTGGATGATTCTGACCCGTTTCTTGGACTATTACTCGGTTTTGGGGTCTTGAAGTGATTTCCACAATTGACGAACCCCAGGGTGTGTCTACGTGTCGGTCATCAACACCCGCATTTTTTGTCGATTGTGACACGTTTCGTGGACTATTACTCACCGTTTTGGGGTCCCGTAGTGTTTTCCATAGTTGTTGAACCCCAAGGAGCACTTATGTGTCAGTCATCAACAATCGCAGTTTTGGCCGATTCTGGCCCGTTTCATGGACTATTACACTATTTTGGGGTCCCGGAGTGATTTTAGCACTTGACGAACCCCGGGGTGCGTCTACGTGTCGGTCATCAACACTCCCGTTTTTTGTCGATTCTGACCCGTTTCGTGGACTATTACTCACCGTTTTGGGGCCCCATAGCGATTTCCATAGTTGTTGAACCCCAAGGTGCACTTACGTGCCGGTCATCAATACTCGCACTTTTGGGCGATTCTGGACCGTTTCATGGACTATTACTCACTGTTTGGGGTCCCGGAGTGATTTCCACAATTGACGAACCCCGGGGTGCATATATGTGTCGGTCATCAACACTCGCGGTTTTTGGTGATTCTGACCTGTTTCATGGACTATTAATCACCATTTTGGAGTCCCAGAGCGATCTCCATGGTTGTCGAATCCCAAGGAGTGCTTACGTGTTGGTCGTCCGGACTCGCAGTGTGGGCCGATTCTGATCCGTTTCTTGGACTATTACTCAGTTTCGGCGTCTCGATATGAATTCCACGATTGACGAACCCTGGGGTGCGTCTATGTGTCGGCCATCAACACTCGTGTTTTTGGTCGATTGTGACCCGTTTCGTGGTCTATTACTCACCATTTTGGGGTCCCGTAGTGATTTCCATAGTTATTGAACCCCAAGGTGCACTTACGTGTCGGTCATCAACAATCGCAGTTTTGGCCGATTCTCGCCCGTTTCATGGACTATCACTCACTATTTTGGGGTCCCGGAGTGATTTCAGCACTTGACGAACCCCGTGGTGCGTCTACGTGTCGGTCATCAACACTCGCGGTTTTTGGCGATTCTGACCCGTTTCGTGGACTATTAATTATTGTTTGGGTGTCCCAGAGCGATTTCCATGGTTGTCGAGTCCCAAGGAGTGCTTACGTGTTCGTTGTCAAGACTCGTAGTTTTGGATGATTCTGACCCGTTTCTTGGACTATTACTCGGTTTTGGGGTCTTGAAGTGATTTCCACAATTGATGAACCCCAGGGTGTGTCTACGTGTCGGTCATCAACACCCGCATTTTTTGTCGATTGTGACACGTTTCGTGGACTATTACTCACCGTTTTGGGGTCCCGTAGTGTTTTCCATAGTTGTTGAACCCCAAGGAGCACTTATGTGTCAGTCATCAACAATCGCAGTTTTGGCCGATTCTGGCCCGTTTCATGGACTATTACACTATTTTGGGGTCCCGGAGTGATTTCAGCACTTGACGAACCCCGGGGTGCGTCTACGTGTCGGTCATCAACACTCCCGTTTTTTGTCGATTCTGACCCGTTTCGTGGACTATTACTCACCGTTTTGGGGCCCCATAGCGATTTCCATAGTTGTTGAACCCCAAGGTGCACTTACGTGCCGGTCATCAATACTCGCACTTTTGGGCGATTCTGATCCGTTTCTTGGACTATTACTCAGTTTCGGCGTGTCGATATGAATTCCACGATTGACGAACCCC
>NW_025228338.1:65940-67524 GCF_018294505.1 Triticum aestivum | reverse complement strand
TGGACTATTACTCGGTTTTGGGGTCTTGAAGTGATTTCCACAATTGATGAACCCCAGGGTGTGTCTACGTGTCGGTCATCAACACCCGCATTTTTTGTCGATTGTGACCCGTTTCGTGGACTATTACTCACCGTTTTGGGGTCCCGTAGTGTTTTCCATAGTTGTTGAACCCCAAGGTGCACTTATGTGTCAGTCATCAACAATCGCCGTTTTGGCCGATTCTGGCCCGTTTCATGGACTATTACTCACTACTTTGGGGTCCCGGAGTGATTTCAGCACTTGATGAACCCCAAGGTGCGTCTACGTGTCGGTCATCAACACTCTCGTTTTTTGTCGATTCTGACCCGTTTCGTGGACTATTACTCACCGTTTTGGGGCCCCATAGCGATTTCCATAGTTGTTGAACCCCAAGGTGCACTTACGTGCCGGTCATCAATACTCGCACTTTTGGGCGATTATGGACCGTTTCATGGACTATTACTCACTGTTTGGGGTCCCGGAGTGATTTCCACGATTGACGAACCCCGGGGTGCATATATGTGTCGGTTATCAACACTCGCAGTTTTTGGTGATTCTGACCTGTTTCATGGACTATTAATCACCATTTTGGAGTCCCAAAGCGATTTCCATGGTTGTCGAATCCCAAGGAGTGCTTACGTGTTGGTCGTCCGGACTCGCAGTGTGGGCCAATTCTGATCCGTTTCTTGGACTATTACTCAGTTTTGGAGTTTCAATGTGAATTCCACGATTAACGAACCCCGGGGTGCGTCTACGTGTCGGTCATCAACACTCGCGTTTTTGGTCGATTGTGACCCGTTTCGTGGTCTATTACTCACCGTTTTGGGGTCCCGTAGTGATTTCCATAGTTATTGAACCCCAAGGTGCACTTACGTGTCGGTCATCAACAATCGCAGTTTTGGCCGATTCTGGCCCGTTTCATAGACTATTACTCACTATTTTGGGGTCCCGGAGTAATTTCAACGATTGACGAACCCCGGGGTGCGTCATTGAGTCGGTCATCAACACTCTCGTTTTTTGTCGATTCTGACCCATTTCGTGGACTATTACTCACCGTTCTAGGGCCCCATAGCGATTTCCATAGTTGTTGAACCCCAAGGTGCACTTATGTGCCGGTCATCAATACTCGCACTTTTGGCCGATTCTGGCCCGTTTCATGGACTATTACTCACTGTTTGGGGTCCCGGAGTGATTTCCACGATTGACGAACCCCGAGGTGCATATATGTGTCGGCCATCAACACTCGCGGTTTTTGGTGATTCTGACCTGTTTCATGGACTATTAATCACCATTTTGGAGTCCCAGAGCGATTTCCATGGTTGTCGAATCCCAAGGAGTGCTTACGTGTTGGTCGTCCGGACTCGCAGTGTGGGCCGATTCTGATCCGTTTCTTGGACTATTAATCAGTTTTGGGGTCTCAAAGTGAATTCCACGATTGACGAACCCCGCGGTGCGTCTACGTGTCGGTCATCAACACTCGGGTTTTTGGTCGATTGTGACCCGTTTCGTGGTCTATTACTCACAGTTTTGGGGTCCCGTAGTGATTTCCATAGTTGTTGAACCCCA
>NW_025228338.1:63557-64576 GCF_018294505.1 Triticum aestivum | reverse complement strand
CGTGTCGGTCATCAACAATCGCAGTTTTGGCCGATTCTGGCCCGTTTCATAGACTATTACTCACTATTTTGGGGTCCCGGAGTAATTTCAACGATTGACGAACCCCGGGGTGCGTCATTGTGTCGGTCATCAACACTCTCGTTTTTTGTCGATTCTGACCCATTTCGTGGACTATTACTCACCGTTCTGGGGCCCCATAGCGATTTCCATAGTTGTTGAACCCCAAGGTGCACTTATGTGCCGGTCATCAATACTCGCACTTTTGGCCGATTCTGGCCCGTTTCATGGACTATTACTCACTGTTTGGGGTCCCGGAGTGATTTCCACGATTGACGAACCCCGAGGTGCATATATGTGTCGGCCATCAACACTCGCGGTTTTTGGTGATTCTGACCTGTTTCATGGACTATTAATCACCATTTTGGAGTCCCAGAGCGATTTCCATGGTTGTCGAATCCCAAGGAGTGCTTACGTGTTGGTCGTCCGGACTCGCAGTGTGGGCCGATTCTGATCCGTTTCTTGGACTATTAATCAGTTTTGGGGTCTCAAAGTGAATTCCACGATTGACGAACCCCGCGGTGCGTCTACGTGTCGGTCATCAACACTCGGGTTTTTGGTCGATTGTGACCCGTTTCGTGGTCTATTACTCACAGTTTTGGGGTCCCGTAGTGATTTCCATAGTTGTTGAACCCCAGGTGCACTTACGTGTCGGTCATCAACAATTGCAGTTTTGGCCGATTCTGGCCCGTTTCATGGACTATCACTCACTATTTTGGGGTCCATGAGTGATTTCAGCACTTGACGAACCCCGGGGTGCATCTACGTGTCGGTCATCAACACTCCCGTTTTTTGTCGATTCTGACCCGTTTCGTGGACTATTACTCACCGTTTTGGGGCCCCATAGCGATTTCCATAGTTGTTGAACCCCAAGGTGCACTTACGTGCCGGTCATCAATACTCGCACTTTTGGGCGATTCTGATCCGTTTCTTGGACTATTACTCAGTTTCGGCGTCTCGAT
>NW_025228338.1:60547-63049 GCF_018294505.1 Triticum aestivum | reverse complement strand
GCGTCTCGATATGAATTCCACGATTGACGAACCCCGGGGTGCGTCTACGTGTCGGCCATCAACACTCGCGTTTTTGGTCGATTGTGACCCGTTTCGTGGTCTATTACTCACCGTTTTGGGGTCCCGTAGCGATTTCCATAGTTGTTGAACCCCAAGGTGGACTTACATGTCGGTCATCAACACACACATTTTTTGTCGATTGTGACCCGTTTCGTGGACTATTACTCACCGTTTTGGGGTCCCGTAGTGTTTTCCATAGTTGTTGAACCCCAAGGTGCACTTACGTGTCAGTCATCAACAATCGCAGTTTTGGCCGATTCTGGCCCGTTTCATGGATTATTACTCACTATTTTGGGGTCCCGGAGTGATTTCGGCACTTGACGAACCCCGGGGTGCGTCTACGTGTCGGTCATCAACACTCGCGGTTTTTGGCGATTCTGACCCGTTTCATGGACTATTAATTATTGTTTGGGTGTCCCAGAGCGATTTCCATGGTTGTCGAATCCCAAGGAGTGCTTACGTGTTCGTTGTCAAGACTCGTAGTTTTGGATGATTCTGACCCGTTTCATGGACTATTACTCGGTTTTGGGGTCTTGAAGTGATTTCCACAATTGATGAACCCCAGGGTGTGTCTACGTGTCGGTCATCAACACCCGCATTTTTTGTCGATTGTGACCCGTTTCGTGGACTATTACTCACCGTTTTGGGGTCCCGTAGTGTTTTCCATAGTTGTTGAACCCCAAGGTGCACTTATGTGTCAGTCATCAACAATCGCCGTTTTGGCCGATTCTGGCCCGTTTCATGGACTATTACTCACTACTTTGGGGTCCCGGAGTGATTTCAGCACTTGATGAACCCCAAGGTGCGTCTACGTGTCGGTCATCAACACTCTCGTTTTTTGTCGATTCTGACCCGTTTCGTGGACTATTACTCACCGTTTTGGGGCCCCATAGCGATTTCCATAGTTGTTGAACCCCAAGGTGCACTTACGTGCCGGTCATCAATACTCGCACTTTTGGGCGATTATGGACCGTTTCATGGACTATTACTCACTGTTTGGCGTCCCGGAGTGATTTCCACGATTGACGAACCCCGGGGTGCATATATGTGTCGGTTATCAACACTCGCGGTTTTTGGTGATTCTGACCTGTTTCATGGACTATTAATCACCATTTTGGAGTCCCAAAGCGATTTCCATGGTTGTCGAATCCCAAGGAGTGCTTACGTGTTGGTCGTCCGGACTCGCAGTGTGGGCCAATTCTGATCCGTTTCTTGGACTATTACTCAGTTTTGGAGTTTCGATGTGAATTCCACGATTAACGAACCCCGGGGTGCGTCTACGTGTCGGTCATCAACACTCGCGTTTTTGGTCGATTGTGACCCGTTTCGTGGTCTATTACTCACCGTTTTGGGGTCCCGTAGTGATTTCCATAGTTATTGAACCCCAAGGTGCACTTACGTGTCGGTCATCAACAATCGCAGTTTTGGCCGATTCTGGCCCGTTTCATAGACTATTACTCACTATTTTGGGGTCCCGGAGTAATTTCAACGATTGACGAACCCCGGGGTGCGTCATTGTGTCGGTCATCAACACTCTCGTTTTTTGTCGATTCTGACCCATTTCGTGGACTATTACTCACCGTTCTGGGGCCCCATAGCGATTTCCATAGTTGTTGAACCCCAAGGTGCACTTATGTGCCGGTCATCAATACTCGCACTTTTGGCCGATTCTGGCCCGTTTCATGGACTATTACTCACTGTTTGGGGTCCCGGAGTGATTTCCACGATTGACGAACCCCGAGGTGCATATATGTGTCGGCCATCAACACTCGCGGTTTTTGGTGATTCTGACCTGTTTCATGGACTATTAATCACCATTTTGGAGTCCCAGAGCGATTTCCATGGTTGTCGAATCCCAAGGAGTGCTTACGTGTTGGTCGTCCGGACTCGCAGTGTGGGCCGATTCGGATCCGTTTCTTGGACTATTAATCAGTTTTGGGGTCTCAAAGTGAATTCCACGATTGACGAACCCCGCGGTGCGTCTACGTGTCGGTCATCAACACTCGGGTTTTTGGTCGATTGTGACCCGTTTCGTGGTCTATTACTCACAGTTTTGGGGTCCCGCAGTGATTTCCATAGTTGTTGAACCCCAGGTGCACTTACGTGTCGGTCAACAACAATCGCAGTTTTGGCCGATTCTGGCCCGTTTCATGGACTATCACTCACTATTTTGGGGTCCATGAGTGATTTCAGCATTTGACGAACCCCGGGGTGCGTCTACGTGTCGGTCATCAACACTCCCGTTTTTTGTCGATTCTGACCCGTTTCGTGGACTATTACTCACCGTTTTGGGGCCCCATAGCGATTTCCATAGTTGTTGAACCCCAAGGTGCACTTACGTGCCGGTCATCAATACTCGCACTTTTGGGCGATTCTGATCCGTTTCTTGGACTATTACTCAGTTTCGGCGTGTCGATATGAATTCCACGATTGACGAACCCC
>NW_025228338.1:60037-60537 GCF_018294505.1 Triticum aestivum | reverse complement strand
CTTACGTGCCGGTCATCAATACTCGCACTTTTGGGCGATTCTGATCCGTTTCTTGGACTATTACTCAGTTTCGGCGTCTCGATATGAATTCCACGATTGACGAACCCCGGGGTGCGTCTACGTGTCGGCCATCAACACTCGCGTTTTTGGTCGATTGTGACCCGTTTCGTGGTCTATTACTCACCGTTTTGGGGTCCCGTAGCGATTTCCATAGTTGTTGAACCCCAAGGTGGACTTACATGTCGGTCATCAACACACACATTTTTTGTCGATTGTGACCCGTTTCGTGGACTATTACTCACCGTTTTGGGGTCCCGTAGTGTTTTCCATAGTTGTTGAACCCCAAGGTGCACTTACGTGTCAGTCATCAACAATCGCAGTTTTGGCCGATTCTGGCCCGTTTCATGGATTATTACTCACTATTTTGGGGTCCCGGAGTGATTTCGGCACTTGACGAACCCCGGGGTGCGTCTACGTGTCGGTCATCAACACTCGCGGTT
>NW_025228338.1:58056-60027 GCF_018294505.1 Triticum aestivum | reverse complement strand
GCCATCAACACTCGCGTTTTTGGTCGATTGTGACCCGTTTCGTGGTCTATTACTCACCGTTTTGGGGTCCCGTAGCGATTTCCATAGTTGTTGAACCCCAAGGTGGACTTACATGTCGGTCATCAACACACACATTTTTTGTCGATTGTGACCCGTTTCGTGGACTATTACTCACCGTTTTGGGGTCCCGTTGTGTTTTCCATAGTTGTTGAACCCCAAGGTGCACTTACGTGTCAGTCATCAACAATCGCAGTTTTGGCCGATTCTGGCCCGTTTCATGGATTATTACTCACTATTTTGGGGTCCCGGAGTGATTTCGGCACTTGACGAACCCCGGGGTGCGTCTACGTGTCGGTCATCAACACTCGCGGTTTTTGGCGATTCTGACCCGTTTCGTGGACTATTAATTATTGTTTGGGTGTCCCAGAGCGATTTCCATGGTTGTCGAATCCCAAGGAGTGCTTACGTGTTCGTTGTCAAGACTCGTAGTTTTGGATGATTCTGACCCGTTTCTTGGACTATTACTCGGTTTTGGGGTCTTGAAGTGATTTCCACAATTGATGAACCCCAGGGTGTGTCTACGTGTCGGTCATCAACACCCGCATTTTTTGTCGATTGTGACCCGTTTCGTGGACTATTACTCACCGTTTTGGGGTCCCATAGTGTTTTCCATAGTTGTTGAACCCCAAGGTGCACTTATGTGTCAGTCATCAACAATCGCCGTTTTGGCCGATTCTGGCCCGTTTCATGGACTATTACTCACTACTTTGGGGTCCCGGAGTGATTTTAGCACTTGATGAACCCCAAGGTGCGTCTACGTGTCGGTCATCAACACTCTCGTTTTTTGTCGATTCTGACCCGTTTCGTGGACTATTACTCACCGTTTTGGGGCCCCATAGCGATTTCCATAGTTGTTGAACCCCAAGGTGCACTTACGTGCCGGTCATCAATACTCGCACTTTTGGGCGATTATGGACCGTTTCATGGACTATTACTCACTGTTTGGGGTCCCGGAGTGATTTCCACGATTGACGAACCCCGGGGTGCATATATGTGTCGGTCATCAACACTCGCAGTTTTTGGTGATTCTGACCTGTTTCATGGACTATTAATCACCATTTTGGAGTCCCAAAGCGATTTCCATGGTTGTCGAATCCCAAGGAGTGCTTACGTGTTGGTCGTCCGGACTCGCAGTGTGGGCCAATTCTGATCCGTTTCTTGGACTATTACTCAGTTTTGGAGTTTCGATGTGAATTCCACGATTGACGAACCCCGGGGTGCGTCTACGTGTCGGTCATCAACACTCGCGTTTTTGGTCGATTGTGACCCGTTTCGTGGTCTATTACTCACCGTTTTGGGGTCCCGTAGTGATTTCCATAGTTATTGAACCCCAAGGTGCACTTACGTGTCGGTCATCAACAATCGCAGTTTTGGCCGATTCTGGCCCGTTTCATAGACTATTACTCACTATTTTGGGGTCCCGGAGTAATTTCAACGATTGACGAACCCCGGGGTGCGTCATTGTGTCGGTCATCAACACTCTCGTTTTTTGTCGATTCTGACCCATTTCGTGGACTATTACTCACCGTTCTGGGGCCCCATAGCGATTTCCATAGTTGTTGAACCCCAAGGTGCACTTATGTGCCGGTCATCAATACTCGCACTTTTGGCCGATTCTGGCCCGTTTCATGGACTATTACTCACTGTTTGGGGTCCCGGAGTGATTTCCACGATTGACGAACCCCGAGGTGCATATATGTGTCGGCCATCAACACTCGCGGTTTTTGGTGATTCTGACCTGTTTCATGGACTATTAATCACCATTTTGGAGTCCCAGAGCGATTTCCATGGTTGTCGAATCCCAAGGAGTGCTTACGTGTTGTTTGTCCGGACTCGCAGTGTGGGCCGATTCTGATCCGTTTCTTGGACTATTAATCATTTTTGGGGTCTCAAAGTGAATTCCACGATTGA
>NW_025228338.1:56814-57592 GCF_018294505.1 Triticum aestivum | reverse complement strand
CTATTAATTATTGTTTGGGTGTCCCAGAGCGATTTCCATGGTTGTCGAATCCCAAGGAGTGCTAACGTGTTCGTTGTCAAGACTCGTAGTTTTGGATGATTCTGACTCGTTTCTTGAACTATTACTCCGTTTTGGGGTCTTGAAGTGATTTCCACAATTGACGAACCCCAGGGTGTGTCTACGTGTCGGTCGTCAACACCCGAATTTTTTGTCGATTGTGACACGTTTCGTGGACTATTACTCACCGTTTTGGGGTCCCGTAGTGTTTTCCATAGTTGTTGAACCCCAAGGTGCACTTACGTGTCAGTCATCAACAATCGCAGTTTTGGCCGATTCTGGCCCGTTTCATGGATTATTACTCACTATTTTGGGGTCCCGGAGTGATTTCGGCACTTGACAAACCCCGGGGTGCGTCTACGTGTCGGTCATCAACACTCGCGGTTTTTGGCGATTCTGACCCGTTTCGTGGACTATTAATTATTGTTTGGGTGTCCCAGAGCGATTTCCATGGTTGTCGAATCCCAAGGAGTGCTTACGTGTTCGTTGTCAAGACTCGTAGTTTTGGATGATTCTGACCCGTTTCTTGGACTATTACTCGGTTTTGGGGTCTTGAAGTGATTTCCACAATTGATGAACCCCAGGGTGTGTCTACGTGTCGGTCATCAACACCCGCATTTTTTGTCGATTGTGACCCGTTTCGTGGACTATTACTCACCGTTTTGGGGTCCCGTAGTGTTTTCCATAGTTGTTGAACCCCAAGGTGCACTTATGTGTCAGT
>NW_025228338.1:51902-56804 GCF_018294505.1 Triticum aestivum | reverse complement strand
CTATTAATTATTGTTTGGGTGTCCCAGAGCGATTTCCATGGTTGTCGAATCCCAAGGAGTGCTAACGTGTTCGTTGTCAAGACTCGTAGTTTTGGATGATTCTGACTCGTTTCTTGAACTATTACTCCGTTTTGGGGTCTTGAAGTGATTTCCACAATTGACGAACCCCAGGGTGTGTCTACGTGTCGGTCATCAACACCCGCATTTTTTGTCGATTGTGACACGTTTCGTGGACTATTACTCACCGTTTTGGGGTCCCGTAGTGTTTTCCATAGTTGTTGAACCCCAAGGTGCACTTACGTGTCAGTCATCAACAATCGCAGTTTTGGCCGATTCTGGCCCGTTTCATGGATTATTACTCACTATTTTGGGGTCCCGGAGTGATTTCGGCACTTGACAAACCCCGGGGTGCGTCTACGTGTCGGTCATCAACACTCGCGGTTTTTGGCGATTCTGACCCGTTTCGTGGACTATTAATTATTGTTTGGGTGTCCCAGAGCGATTTCCATGGTTGTCGAATCCCAAGGAGTGCTTACGTGTTCGTTGTCAAGACTCGTAGTTTTGGATGATTCTGACCCGTTTCTTGGACTATTACTCGGTTTTGGGGTCTTGAAGTGATTTCCACAATTGATGAACCCCAGGGTGTGTCTACGTGTCGGTCATCAACACCCGCATTTTTTGTCGATTGTGACCCGTTTCGTGGACTATTACTCACCGTTTTGGGGTCCCGTAGTGTTTTCCATAGTTGTTGAACCCCAAGGTGCACTTATGTGTCAGTTATCAACAATCGCCGTTTTGGCCGATTCTGGCCCGTTTCATGGACTATTACTCACTACTTTGGGGTCCCGGAGTGATTTCAGCACTTGATGAACCCCAAGGTGCGTCTACGTGTCGGTCATCAACACTCTCGTTTTTTGTCGATTCTGACCCGTTTCGTGGACTATTACTCACCGTTTTGGGGCCCCATAGCGATTTCCATAGTTGTTGAACCCCAAGGTGCACTTACGTGTCAGTCATCAATACTCGCACTTTTGGGCGATTATGGACCGTTTCATGGACTATTACTCACTGTTTGGGGTCCCGGAGTGATTTCCACGATTGGCGAACCCCGGGTGCATATATGTGTCGGTCATCAACACTCGCAGTTTTTGGTGATTCTGACCTGTTTCATGGACTATTAATCACCATTTTGGAGTCCCAGAGCGATTTCCATGGTTGTCGAATCCCAAGGAGTGCTTACGTGTTGTTTGTCCGGACTCGCAGTGTGGGCCGATTCTGATCCGTTTCTTGGACTATTAATCATTTTTGGGGTCTCAAAGTGAATTCCACGATTGACGAACCCCACGGTGCGTCTACGTGTCGGTCATCAACACTCGCGTTTTTGGTCGATTGTGACCCGTTTCGTGGTCTATTACTCACAGTTTTGGGGTCCCGTAGTGATTTCCATAGTTATTGAACCCCAAGGTGCACTTACGTGTCGGTCATCAACAATCGCAGTTTTGGCCGATTCTGGCCCGTTTCATGGACTATCACTCACTATTTTGGGGTCCTGGAGTGATTTCAGCACTTGACGAACCCCGTGGTGCGTCTACGTGTCGGTCATCAACACTCGCGGTTTTTGGCGATTCTGACCCGTTTCATGGACTATTAATTATTGTTTGGGTGTCCCAGAGCGATTTCCATGGTTGTCGAATCCCAAGGAGTGCTAACGTGTTCGTTGTCAAGACTCGTAGTTTTGGATGATTCTGACTCGTTTCTTGAACTATTACTCCGTTTTGGGGTCTTGAAGTGATTTCCACAATTGACGAACCCCAGGGTGTGTCTACGTGTCGGTCATCAACACCCGCATTTTTTGTCGATTGTGACACGTTTCGTGGACTATTACTCACCGTTTTGGGGTCCCGTAGTGTTTTCCATAGTTGTTGAACCCCAAGGTGCACTTACGTGTCAGTCATCAACAATCGCAGTTTTGGCCGATTCTGGCCCGTTTCATGGATTATTACTCACTATTTTGGGGTCCCGGAGTGATTTCGGCACTTGACAAACCCCGGGGTGCGTCTACGTGTCGGTCATCAACACTCGCGGTTTTTGGCGATTCTGACCCGTTTCGTGGACTATTAATTATTGTTTGGGTGTCCCAGAGCGATTTCCATGGTTGTCGAATCCCAAGGAGTGCTTACGTGTTCGTTGTCAAGACTCGTAGTTTTGGATGATTCTGACCCGTTTCTTGGACTATTACTCGGTTTTGGGGTCTTGAAGTGATTTCCACAATTGATGAACCCCAGGGTGTGTCTACGTGTCGGTCATCAACACCCGCATTTTTTGTCGATTGTGACCCGTTTCGTGGACTATTACTCACCGTTTTGGGGTCCCGTAGTGTTTTCCATAGTTGTTGAACCCCAAGGTGCACTTATGTGTCAGTCATCAACAATCGCCGTTTTGGCCGATTCTGGCCCGTTTCATGGACTATTACTCACTACTTTGGGGTCCCGGAGTGATTTCAGCACTTGATGAACCCCAAGGTGCGTCTACGTGTCGGTCATCAACACTCTCGTTTTTTGTCGATTCTGACCCGTTTCGTGGACTATTACTCACCGTTTTGGGGCCCCATAGCGATTTCCATAGTTGTTGAACCCCAAGGTGCACTTACGTGCCGGTCATCAATACTCGCACTTTTGGGCGATTATGGACCGTTTCATGGACTATTACTCACTGTTTGGGGTCCCGGAGTGATTTCCACGATTGACGAACCCCGGGGTGCATATATGTGTCGGTCATCAACACTCGCGGTTTTTGGTGATTCTGACCTGTTTCATGGACTATTAATCACCATTTTGGAGTCCCAGAGCGATTTCCATGGTTGTCGAATCCCAAGGAGTGCTTACGTGTTGGTCGTCCGGACTCGCAGTGTGGGCCGATTCTGATCCGTTTCTTGGACTATTACTCAGTTTTGGGGTCTCGAAGTGAATTCCACGATTGACGAACCCCGGGGTGCGTCTACGTGTCGGTCATCAACACTCGCGTTTTTGGTCGATTGTGACCCGTTTCGTGGTCTATTACTCACCGTTTTGGGGTCCCGTAGTGATTTCCATAGTTATTGAACCCCAAGGTGCACTTACGTGTCGGTCATCAACAATCGCAGTTTTGGCCGATTCTGGCCCGTTTCATGGACTATCACTCACTATTTTGGGGTCCCGGAGTGATTTCAGCACTTGACGAACCCCGTGGTGCCTCTACGTGTTGGTCATCAACACTCGCGATTTTTGGCGATTCTGACCCGTTTCGTGGACTATTAATTATTGTTTGGGCGTCCCAGAGCGATTTCCATGGTTGTCGAATCCCAAGGAGTGCTTACGTGTTCGTTGTCAAGACTCGTAGTTTTGGATGATTCTGACCCGTTTCTTGGACTATTACTCGGTTTTGGGGTCTTGAAGTGATTTCCACAATTGACGAACCCCAGGGTGTGTCTACGTGTCGGTCATCAACACCCGCATTTTTTGTCGATTGTGACCCATTTCGTGGACTATTACTCACCGTTTTGGGGTCCCGTAGTGTTTTCCATAGTTGTTGAACCCCAAGGTGCACTTATGTGTCAGTCATCAACAATCGCAGTTTTGGCCGATTCTGGCCCGTTTCATGGACTATTACTCACTATTTTGGGGTCCCGGAGTGATTTCAGCACTTGACGAACCCCGGGGTGCGTCTACGTGTCGGTCATCAACTCTCTCGTTTTTTGTCGATTCTGACCCGTTTCGTGGACTATTACTCACCGTTTTGGGGCCCCATAGCGATTTCCATAGTTGTTGAACCCCAAGGTGCACTTACGTGCCGGTCATCAATACTCGCACTTTTGGGCGATTCTGGACCGTTTCATGGACTATTACTCACTGTTTGGGGTCCCGGAGTGATTTCCACAATTGACGAACCCCGGGGTGCATATATGTGTCGGTCATCAACACTCGCGGTTTTTGGTGATTCTGACCTGTTTCATGGACTATTAATCACCATTTTGGAGTCCCAGAGCGATTTCCATGGTTGTCGAATCCCAAGGAGTGCTTACGTGTTGGTCGTCTGGACTCGCAGTGTGGGCCGATTCTGATCCGTTTCTTGGACTATTACTCAGTTTTGGGGTCTCGAAGTGAATTCCACGATTGACGAACCCCGGGGTGCGTCTACGTGTCGGTCATCAACACTCGCGTTTTTGGTCGATTGTGACCCGTTTCGTGGTCTATTACTCACCGTTTTTGGGTCCCGTAGTGATTTCCATAGTTATTGAACCCCAAGGTGCACTTACGTGTCGGTCATCAACAATCGCAGTTTTGGCCGATTCTGGCCCATTTCATAGACTATTACTCACTATTTTGGGGTCCCGGAGTAATTTCGACGATTGACGAACCCCGGGGTGCGTCATTGTGTCGGTCATCAACACTCTCGTTTTTTGTCGATTCTGACCCATTTCATGGACTATTACGCACTGTTTTGGGGCCCCATAGCGATTTCCATAGTTGTTGAACCCCAAGGTGCACTTATGTGCTGGTCATCAATACTCGCACTTTTGGCCGATTCTGGCCCGTTTCATGGACTATTACTCACTGTTTGGGGTCCCGGAATGATTTCCACGATTGACGAACCCCGAGGTGCATATATGTGTCGGTCATCAACACTCGCGGTTTTTGGTGATTCTGACCTGTTTCATGGACTATTAATCACCATTTTGGAGTCCCAGAGCGATTTCCATGGTTGTCGAATCCCAAGGAGTGCTTACGTGTTGGTCGTCCGGACTCGCAGTGTGGGCCGATTCTGATCCGTTTCTTGGACTATTACTCAGTTTTGGGGTCTCGAAGTGAATTCCACGATTGACGAACCCCGGGGTGCGTCTACGTGTCGGTCATCAACACTCGC
>NW_025228338.1:51216-51892 GCF_018294505.1 Triticum aestivum | reverse complement strand
ATTACTCACTATTTTGGGGTCCCGGAGTAATTTCGACGATTGACGAACCCCGGGGTGCGTCATTGTGTCGGTCATCAACAGTCTCGTTTTTTGTCGATTCTGACCCATTTCGTGGACTATTACTCACCGTTTTGGGGCCCCATAGCGATTTCCATAGTTGTTGAACCCCAAGGTGCACTTACGTGCCGGTCATCAATACTCGCACTTTTGGCCGATTCTGGCCCGTTTCATGGACTATTACTCACTGTTTGGGGTCCCGGAGTGATTTCCATGATTGACGAACCCCGGGGTGCATATATGTGTCGGTCATCAACACTCGCGGTTTTTGGTGATTCTGACCTGTTTCATGGACTATTAATCACTATTTTGGAGTCCCAGAGCGATTTCCATGGTTGTCGAATCCCAAGGAGTGCTTACATGTTGGTCGTCCGGACTCGCAGTGTGGGCCGATTCTGATCCGTTTCTTGGACTATTACTCAGTTTTAGGGTCTCGAAGTGAATTCCACGATTGACGAACCCCGGGGTGCGTCGACGTGTCGGTCATCAACACTCGCGTTTTTGGTCAATTGTGACCCGTTTCGTGGTCTATTACTCACCGTTTTGGGGTCGCGTAGTGATTTCCATAGTTATTGAACCCCAAGGTGCACTTACGTGTCGGTCATCAACAATCGCAGTT
>NW_025228338.1:49042-51206 GCF_018294505.1 Triticum aestivum | reverse complement strand
GATTCTGACCCATTTCGTGGACTATTACTCACCGTTTTGGGGCCCCATAGCGATTTCCATAGTTGTTGAACCCCAAGGTGCACTTATGTGTCGGTCATCAATACTCGCACTTTTGGGCGATTCTGGACCGTTTCATGGACTATTACTCACTGTTTGGGGTCCCGGAGTGATTTCCACAGTTGACGAACCCCTGGGTGCATATATGTGTCTTCATCAACACTCGCGGTTTTTGGTGATTCTGACCTGTTTCATGGACTATTAATCACCATTTTGGAGTCCCAGAGCGATTTCCATGGTTGTCGAATCCCAAGGAGGGCTTACGTGTTGGTCGTCCAGACTCGCAGTGTGGGCCGATTTTGATCCGTTTCTTGGACTATTACTCAGTTTTGGGGTCTCGAAGTGAATTCCACGATTGACGAACCCCGGGGTGCGTCTACGTGTCAGTCATCAACACTCGCGTTTTTGGTCGATTGTGACCCGTTTCGTGGTCTATTACTCACCGTTTTGGGGTCCCGTAGTGATTTCCATAGTTATTGAACCTCAAGGTGCACTTACGTGTCGGTCATCAACACTCGCGTTTTTGGTCGATTGTGACCCGTTTCGTGGTCTATTACTCACCGTTTTGGGGTCCCGTAGTGATTTCCATAGTTATTGAACCCCAAGGTGCACTTACCTGTCGGTTATCAACAATCGCAGTTTTGGCCGATTCTGGCCCGTTTCATGGACTATTACTCACTATTTTGGGGTCCCGGAGTAATTTCAACGATTGACGAACCCCGGGATGCGTCATTGTGTCGGTCATCATCACTCTCGTTTTTTGTCGATTCTGACCAATTTCGTGGACTATTACTCACCGTTTTGGGGCCCCATAGCGATTTCCATAGTTGTTGAACCCCAAGGTGCACTTACGTGCCGGTCATCAATACTCGCCCTTTTGGCCGATTCTGGCCCGTTTCATGGACTATTACTCACTATTTGGGGTCCCAGAGTGATTTCCACGATTGACGAACCCCGGGGTGCATATATGTGTCGGTCATCAACACTCGCGGCTTTTGGTGATTCTGACGTGTTTCATGGACTATTAATCACCATTTTGGAGTCCCAGAGCGATTTCCATGGTTGTCGAATCCCAAGGAGTGCTTACGTGTTGGTCGTCCGGACTCGCAGTGTGGGCCGATTCTGATCCATTTCTTGGACTATTACTCAGTTTTGGGTCTCAAAGTGAATTCCACGATTGACGAACCCCGGGGTGCGTCTACGTGTCGGTCATCAACACTCGCGTTTTTGGTCGATTGTGACCCGTTTCGTGGTCTATTACTCACCGTTTTGGGGTGCCGTAGTGATTTCCATAGTTATTGAACCCCAAGGTGCACTTACGTGTCGGTCATCAACAATCGCAGTTTTGGCCGATTCTGGCCTGTTTCATGGACTATTAGTCACTATTTTGGCGTCCCGGAGTAATTTCAACGATTGACAAACCCCGGGGTGCGTCATTGTGTCGGTCATCAACACTCTCGTTTTTTGTCGATTCTGACCCATTTCGTGGACTATTACTCACCGTTTTGGGGCCCCATAGCGATTTCCATAGTTGTTGAACCCCAAGGTGCACTTATGTGTCGGTCATCAATACTCGCACTTTTGGGCGATTCTGGACCGTTTCATGGACTATTACTCACTGTTTGGGGTCCCGGAGTGATTTCCACAATTGACGAACCCCTGGGTGCATATATGTGTCGGTCATCAACACTCGCGGTTTTTGGTGATTCTGACCTGTTTCATGGACTATTAATCACCATTTTGGAGTCCCAGAGCGATTTCCATGGTTGTCGAATCCCAAGGAGGGCTTACGTGTTGGTCGTCCAGACTCGCAGTGTGGGCCGATTTTGATCCGTTTCTTGGACTATTACTCAGTTTTGGGGTCTCGAAGTGAATTCCACGATTGACGAACCCCGGGGTGCGTCTACGTGTCGGTTATCAACACTCGCATTTTTGGTCGATTGTGACCCGTTTCGTGGTCTATTACTCACCGTTTTGGGGTCCCGTAGTGATTTCCATAGTTATTGAACCTCAAGGTGCACTTACGTGTCGGTCATCAACACTCGCGTTTTTGGTCGATTGTGACCCGTTTCGTGGTCTATTACTCACCGTTTTCGGGTCCCATAGT
>NW_025228338.1:47402-48883 GCF_018294505.1 Triticum aestivum | reverse complement strand
ATCAACAATCGCAGTTTTGGCCGATTCTGGCCCGTTTCATGGACTATTACTCACTATTTTGGGGTCCCGGAGTAATTTCAACGATTGACGAACCCCGGGATGCGTCATTGTGTCGGTCATCATCACTCTCGTTTTTTGTCGATTCTGACCAATTTCGTGGACTATTACTCACCGTTTTGGGGCCCCATAGCGATTTCCATAGTTGTTGAACCCCAAGGTGCACTTACGTGCCGGTCATCAATACTCGCACTTTTGGCCGATTCTGGCCCGTTTCATGGACTATTACTCACTATTTGGGGTCCCAGAGTGATTTCCACGATTGACGAACCCCGGGGTGCATATATGTGTCGGTCATCAACACTCGCGGCTTTTGGTGATTCTGACGTGTTTCATGGACTATTAATCACCATTTTGGAGTCCCAGAGCGATTTCCATGGTTGTCGAATCCCAAGGAGTGCTTACGTGTTGGTCGTCCGGACTCGCAGTGTGGGCCGATTCTGATCCATTTCTTGGACTATTACTCAGTTTTGGGTCTCGAAGTGAATTCCACGATTGACGAACCCCGGGGTGCGTCTACGTGTCGGTCATCAACACTCGCGTTTTTGGTCGATTGTGACCCGTTTCGTGGTCTATTACTCACCGTTTTGGGGTGCCGTAGTGATTTCCATAGTTATTGAACCCCAAGGTGCACTTACGTGTCGGTCATCAACAATCGCAGTTTTGGCCGATTCTGGCCTGTTTCGTGGTCTATTACTCACCGTTTTGGCGTCCCGGAGTAATTTCAACGATTGACAAACCCCGGGGTGCGTCATTGTGTCGGTCATCAACACTCTCGTTTTTTGTCGATTCTGACCCATTTCGTGGACTATTACTCACCGTTTTGGGGCCCCATAGCGATTTCCATAGTTGTTGAACCCAAGGTGCACTTATGTGTCGGTCATCAATACTCGCACTTTTGGGCGATTCTGGACCGTTTCATGGACTATTACTCACTGTTTGGGGTCCCGGAGTGATTTCCACAATTGACGAACCCCTGGGTGCATATATGTGTCGGTCATCAACACTCGCGGTTTTTGGTGATTCTGACCTGTTTCATGGACTATTAATCACCATTTTGGAGTCCCAGAGCGATTTCCATGGTTGTCGAATCCCAAGGAGGGCTTACGTGTTGGTCGTCCAGACACGCAGTGTGGGCCGATTTTGATCCGTTTCTTGGACTATTACTCAGTTTTGGGGTCTCGAAGTGAATTCCACGATTGACGAACCCCGGGGTGCGTCTACGTGTCGGTCATCAACACTCGCATTTTTGGTCGATTGTGACCCGTTTCGTGGTCTATTACTCACCGTTTTGGGGTCCCGTAGTGATTTCCATAGTTATTGAACCTCAAGGTGCACTTACGTGTCGGTCATCAACACTCGCGTTTTTGGTCGATTGTGACCCGTTTCGTGGTCTATTACTCACCGTTTTCGGGTCCCATAGT
>NW_025228338.1:46921-47392 GCF_018294505.1 Triticum aestivum | reverse complement strand
ATCAACAATCGCAGTTTTGGCCGATTCTGGCCCGTTTCATGGACTATTACTCACTATTTTGGGGTCCCGGAGTAATTTCAACGATTGACGAACCCCGGGATGCGTCATTGTGTCGGTCATCATCACTCTCGTTTTTTGTCGATTCTGACCAATTTCGTGGACTATTACTCACCGTTTTGGGGCCCCATAGCGATTTCCATAGTTGTTGAACCCCAAGGTGCACTTACGTGCCGGTCATCAATACTCGCACTTTTGGCCGATTCTGGCCCGTTTCATGGACTATTACTCACTATTTGGGGTCCCAGAGTGATTTCCACGATTGACGAACCCCGGGGTGCATATATGTGTCGGTCATCAACACTCGCGGCTTTTGGTGATTCTGACGTGTTTCATGGACTATTAATCACCATTTTGGAGTCCCAGAGCGATTTCCATGGTTGTCGAATCCCAAGGAGTGCTTACGTGTTGGTC
>NW_025228338.1:45358-46911 GCF_018294505.1 Triticum aestivum | reverse complement strand
GTTTTGGGGTGCCGTAGTGATTTCCATAGTTATTGAACCCCAAGGTGCACTTACGTGTCGGTCATCAACAATCGCAGTTTTGGCCGATTCTGGCCTGTTTCATGGACTATTAGTCACTATTTTGGCGTCCCGGAGTAATTTCAACGATTGACGAACCCCGGGGTGCGTCATTGTGTCGGTCATCAACACTCTCGTTTTTTGTCGATTCTGACCCATTTCGTGGACTATTACTCACCGTTTTGGGGCCCCATAGCGATTTCCATAGTTGTTGAACCCCAAGGTGCACTTATGTGTCGGTCATCAATACTTGCACTTTTGGGCGATTCTGGACCGTTTCATGGACTATTACTCACTGTTTGGGGTCCCGGAGTGATTTCCACAATTGACGAACCCCTGGGTGCATATATGTGTCGGTCATCAACACTCGCGGTTTTTGGTGATTCTGACCTGTTTCATGGACTATTAATCACCATTTTGGAGTCCCAGAGCGATTTCCATGGTTGTCGAATTCCAAGGAAGGCTTACGTGTTGGTCGTCCAGACTCGCAGTGTGGGCCGATTTTGATCCGTTTCTTGGACTATTACTCAGTTTTGGGGTCTCGAAGTGAATTCCACGATTGACGAACCCCGGGGTGCGTCTACGTGTCGGTCATCAACACTCGCGTTTTTGGTCGATTGTGACCCGTTTCGTGGTCTATTACTCACCGTTTTGGGGTCCCGTAGTGATTTCCATAGTTATTGAACCTCAAGGTGCACTTACGTGTCGGTCATCAACACTCGCAGTTTTGGCCGATTCTGGCCCATTTCATGGACTATCACTCACTCTTTTGGGGTCCCGGAGTGATTTCATCACTTGACGAACCCCGGGGTGCGTCTACGTGTCGGTTATCAATACTCGCGGTTTTTGGCGATTCTGACCCGTTTCGTGGACTATTAATTATTGTTTGGGTGTCCCAGAGCGATTTCCATGGTTGTCGAATCCCAAGGAGTGCTTACGTGTTCGTTGTCAAGACTCGTAGTTTTGGATGATTCTGACCCGTTTCTTGGACTATTACTCGGTTTTGGGGTCTTGAAGTGATTTCCACGATTTATGAACCCCAGGATGTGTCTACACGTCGGTCATCAACACTCGCGGTTTTTGTCGATTGTGACCCATTTCGTGGACTATTACTCACCGTTTTGGGGTCCCGTAGCGATTTCCATAGTTGTTGAACCCCAAGGTGGACTTACATGTCGGTCATCAACACACACATTTTTTGTCGATTGTGACCCGTTTCGTGGACTATTACTCACCGTTTTGGGGTCCCGTAGTGTTTTCCATAGTTGTTGAACCCCAAGGTGCACTAACGTGTCAGTCATCAACAATCGCAGTTTTGGCCGATTCTGGCCCGTTTCATGGACTATTAATTATTGTTTGGGTGTCCCAGAGCGATTTCCATGGTTGTCGAATCCCAAGGAGTGCTTACGTGTTGGTCGTCCGGACTCGCAGTGTGGGCCGATTCTGATCCGTTTCTTGGACTATTACTCAGTTTTGGGGTCTCGATGTGAATTCCA
>NW_025228338.1:44067-44817 GCF_018294505.1 Triticum aestivum | reverse complement strand
CTCACTATTTTGGGGTCCCAGAGTGATTTCTACGATTGAAGAACCCCGGGGTGCGTCATTGTGTCGGTCATCAACACTTTCGTTTTTTGTCGATTCTGACCCATTTCGTGGACTATTACTCACCGTTTTGGGGCCCCATAGCGATTTCCATAGTTGTTGAACCCCAAGGTGCACTTATGTGCCGGTCATCAATACTCGCACTTTTGGCGGATTCTGGCCCGTTTCATGGACTATTACTCACTGTTTGGGGTCTCGGAGTGATTTCCACGATTGACGAACCCCGGGGTGCATATATGTGTCGGTCATCAACACTCGCGGTTTTTGGTGATTCTGACCTGTTTCATGGACTATTAATCACCATTTTGGAGTCCCAGAGCGATTTCCATGGTTGTCGAATCCCAAGGAGTGCTTACGTGTTGGTCGTCCAGACTTGCAGTGTGGGCCGATTTTGATCCGTTTCTTGGACTATTACTCAGTTTTGGGGTCTCGAAGTGAATTCCCCGATTGACGAACCCCGGGGTGCGTGTATGTGTCGGTCATCAACACTCGCGTTTTTGGTCGATTGTGACCCGTTTCGTGGTCTATTACTCACCGTTTTGGGGTCCCGTAGTGATTTCCATAGTTATTGAACCCCAAGGTGCACTTACGTGTCGGTCATCAACAATCGCAGTTTTGGCCGATTCTGGCCCGTTTCATGGACTATTACTCACTATTTTGGGGTCCCGGAGTAATTTCGACGATTGACGAACC
>NW_025228338.1:40618-43595 GCF_018294505.1 Triticum aestivum | reverse complement strand
CGTTTTGGGGTCCCGTAGTGATTTCCATAGTTATTGAACCCCAAGGTGCACTTACGTGTCGGTCATCAACAATCGCAGTTTTGGCCGATTCTGGCCCGTTTCATGGACTATTACTCACTATTTTGGGGTCCCGGAGTAATTTCGACGATTGAAGAACCCCGGGGTGCGTCATTGTGTCGGTCATCAACACTCTCGTTTTTTGTCGATTCTGACCCATTTTGTGGACTATTACTCACCGTTTTGGGGCCCCATAGCGATTTCCATAGTTGTTGAACCCCAAGGTGGACTTATGTGCCGGTCATCAATACTCGCACTTTTGGCCGATTCTGGCCCGTTTCATGGACTATTACTCACTGTTTGGGGTCCCGGAGTGATTTCCACGATTGACGAACCCCGGGGTGCATATATGTGTCGGTCATCAACACTCGCGGTTTTTGGTGATTCTGACCTGTTTCATGGACTATTAATCACCATTTTGGAGTCCCAGAGCGATTTCCATGGTTGTCGAATCCCAAGGAGTGCTTACGTGTTGGTCGTCCGGACTCGCAGTGTGGGCCGATTCTGATCCGTTTCTTGGACTATTACTCAGTTTTGGGGTCTCGATGTGAATTCCACGATTGACGAACCCCGGGGTGCGTCTACGTGTCGGTCATCAACACTCGCACTTTTGGTCGATTGTGACCAGTTTCGTGGTCTATTACTCACCGTTTTGGGGTCCCGTAGTGATTTCCATAGTTATTGAACCCCAAGGTGCCCTTACGTGTCGGTCATCAACAATCGCAGTTTTGGCCGATTCTGGCCCGTTTCATGGACTATTACTCACTATTTTGGGGTCCCAGAGTGATTTCGACGATTGAAGAACCCCGGGGTGCGTCATTGTGTCGGTCATCAACACTCTCGTTTTTTGTCGATTCTGACCCATTTCGTAGACTATTACTCACCGTTTTGGGGCCCCATAGCGATTTCCATAGTTGTTGCACCCCAAGGTGCACTTATGTGCCGGTCATCAATACTCGCACTTTTGGCGGATTCTGGCCCGTTTCATGGACTATTACTCACTGTTTGGGGTCTCGGAGTGATTTCCACGATTGACGAACCCCGGGGTGCATATATGTGTCGGTCATCAACACTCGCGGTTTTTGGTGATTCTGACCTGTTTCATGGACTATTAATCACCATTTTGGAGTCCCAGAGCGATTTCCATGGTTGTCGAATCCCAAGGAGTGCTTACGTGTTGGTCGTCCAGACTTGCAGTGTGGGCCGATTTTGATCCGTTTCGTGGACTATTACTCAGTTTTGGGGTCTCGAAGTGAATTCCCCGATTGACGAACCCCGGGGTGCGTGTATGTGTCGGTCATCAACACTCGCGTTTTTGGTCGATTGTGACCCGTTTCGTGGTCTATTACTCACCGTTTTGGGGTCCCGTAGTGATTTCCATAGTTATTGAACCCCAAGGTGCACTTACGTGTCGGTCATCAACAATCGCAGTTTTGGCCGATTCTGGCCCGTTTCATGGACTATTACTCACTATTTTGGGGTCCTGGAGTAATTTCGACGATTGAAGAACCCCGGGGTGCGTCATTGTGTCGGTCATCAACACTCTCGTTTTTTGTCGATTCTGACCCATTTTGTGGACTATTACTCACCGTTTTGGGGCCCCATAGCGATTTCCATAGTTGTTCAACCGCAAGGTGGACTTATGTGCCGGTCATCAATACTCGCACTTTTGGCCGATTCTGGCCCGTTTCATGGACTATTACTCACTGTTTGGGGTCCGGAGTGATTTCCACGATTGACGAACCCCGGGGTGCATATATGTGTCGGTCATCAACACTCGCGGTTTTTGGTGATTCTGACCTGTTTCATGGACTATTAATCACCATTTTGGAGTCCCAGAGCGATTTCCATGGTTGTCGAATCCCAAGGAGTGCTTACGTGTTGGTCGTCCGGACTCGCAGTGTGGGCCGATTCTGATCCGTTTCTTGGACTATTACTCAGTTTTGGGGTCTCGATGTGAATTCCACGATTGACGAACCCCGAGGTGCGTCTACGTGTCGGTCATCAACACTCGCACTTTTGGTCGATTGTGACCAGTTTCGTGGTCTATTACTCACCGTTTTGGGGTCCCGTAGTGATTTCCATAGTTAATGAACCCCAAGGTGCACTTACGTGTCGGTCATCAACAATCGCAGTTTTGGCCGATTCTGGCCCGTTTCATGGACTATTACTCACTATTTTGGGGTCCCAGAGTGATTTCGACGATTGAAGAACCCCGGGGTGCGTCATTGTGTCGGTCATCAACATTCTCGTTTTTTGTCGATTCTGACCCATTTCGTGGACTATTACTCACCGTTTTGGGGCCCCATAGCGATTTCCATAGTTGTTGAACCCCAAGGTGCACTTATGTGTCGGTCATCAATACTCGCACTTTTGGCGGATTCTGGCCCGTTTCATGGACTATTACTCACTGTTTGGGGTCTCGGAGTGATTTCCACGATTGACGAACCCCGGGGTGCATATATGTGTCGGTCATCAACACTCGCGGTTTTTGGTGATTCTGACCTGTTTTATGGACTATTAATCACCATTTTGGAGTCCCAGAGCAATTTCCATGGTTGTCGAATCCCAAGGAGTGCTTACGTGTTGGTCGTCCAGACTTGCAGTGTGGGCCGATTTTGATCCGTTTCTTGGACTATTACTCAGTTTTGGGGTCTCGAAGTGAATTCCCCGATTGACGAACCCCGGGGTGCGTGTATGTGTCGGTCATCAACACTCGCGTTTTTGGTCGATTGTGACCCGTTTCGTGGTCTATTACTCACCGTTTTGGGGTCCCGTAGTGATTTCCATAGTTATTGAACCCCAAGGTGCACTTACGTGTCGGTCATCAACAATCGCAGTTTTGGCCGATTCTGGCCCGTTTCATGGACTATTACTCACTATTTTGGGGTCCCGGAGTAATTTCGACGATTGACGAACC
>NW_025228338.1:37218-39110 GCF_018294505.1 Triticum aestivum | reverse complement strand
ATTCTGACCCATTTCGTGGACTATTACTCAGTTTTGGGGTCTCGAAGTGAATTCCCCGATTGACGAACCCCGGGGTGCGTCTATGTGTCGGTCATCAACACTCGTAGTTTTGGTTGATTGTGACCCGTTTCGTGGTCTATTACTCACCGTTTTGGGGCCCCATAGCGATTTCCATAGTTGTTGAACCCCAAGGTGCGCTTATGTGCCGGTCATCAATACTCGCACTTTTGGCCGATTCTGGCCCGTTTCATGGACTATTACTCACTGTTTGGGGTCCCGGAGTGATTTCCACGATTGACGAACCCCGGGGTGCATATATGTGTCGGTCATCAACACTGGCGGTTTTTGGTGATTCTGACCTGTTTCATGGACTATTTATCACCATTTTGGAGTCCCAGAGCGATTTCCATGGTTGTCGAATCCCAAGGAGTGCTTACGTGTTGGTCGTCCAGACTCGCATTGTGGGCCGATTTTGATCCGTTTCTTGGACTATTACTCAGTTTTGGGGTCTCGAAGTGAATTCCCCGATTGACGAACCCCGGGGTGCGTCTATGTGTCGGTTATCAACACTCGCGTTTTTGGTCGATTGTGACCCGTTTCGTGGTCTATTACTCACCATTTTGGGGTCCCGTAGCGATTTCCATAGTTGTTGAACCCCAAGGTGCACTTACGTGCCGGTCATCAATACTCGCACTTTTGGCCGATTCTGGCCCGTTTCATGGACTATTACTCATTGTTTGGGGTCCCGGAGTGATTTCCACGATTGACGAACCCCGGGGTGCATATATGTGTCGGTCATCAACACTCGCGGTTTTTGGTGATTCTGACCTGTTTCATGGACTATTAATCACCATTTTGGAGTCCCAGAGCGATTTCCATGGTTGTCGAATCCCAAGGAGTGCTTACGTGTTGGTCGTCCAGACTCGCAGTGTGGGCCGATTTTGATCCGTTTCTCGGACTATTACTCAGTTTTGGGGTCTCGAAGTGAATTCCCCGATTGACGAACCCCGGGGTGCGTCTATGTGTCGGTCATCAACACTCGCGCTTTTGGTCGATTGTGACCCGTTTCGTGGTCTATTACTCACCATTTTGGGGTCCCGTAGCGATTTCCATAGTTGTTGAACCCCAAGGTGCACTTACGTGCCGGTCATCAATACTCGCACTTTTGGCCGATTCTGGCCCGTCTCATGGACTATTACTCACTGTTTGGGGTCCCGGAGTGATTTCCACGATTGACGAACCCCGGGGTGCATATATGTGTCGGTCATCAACACTCGCGGTTTTTGGTGATTCTGACCTGTTTCATGGACTATTAATCACCATTTTGGAGTCGCAGAGCGATTTCCATGGTTGTCGAATCCCAAGGAGTGCTTACGTGTTGGTCGTCCAGACCCGCAGTGTGGGCCGATTCTGATCCGTTTCTTGGACTATTACTCGGTTTTGGGGTCTCGAAGTGAATTCCCCGATTGACGAACCCCGGGGTGCGTCTATGTGTCGGTTATCAACACTCGCGTTTTTGGTCGATTGTGACCCGTTTCGTGGTCTATTACTCACCATTTTGGGGTCCCGTAGCGATTTCCATAGTTGTTGAACCCCAAGGTGCACTTACGTGCCGGTCATCAATACTCGCACTTTTGGCCGATTCTGGCCCGTTTCATGGACTATTACTCATTGTTTGGGGTCCCGGAGTGATTTCCACAATTGACGAACCCCGGGGTGCATATATGTGTCGGTCATCAACACTCGCGGTTTTTGGTGATTCTGACCTGTTTCATGGACTATTAATCACCATTTTGGAGTCCCAGAGCGATTTCCATGGTTGTCGAATCCCAAGGAGTGCTTACGTGTTGGTCGTCCAGACTCGCAGTGTGGGCCGATTTTGATCCGTTTCT
>NW_025228338.1:36170-37208 GCF_018294505.1 Triticum aestivum | reverse complement strand
TGTCGGTCATCAACACTCGCGGTTTTTGGTGATTCTGACCTGTTTCATGGACTATTAATCACCATTTTGGAGTCGCAGAGCGATTTCCATGGTTGTCGAATCCCAAGGAGTGCTTACGTGTTGGTCGTCCAGACCCGCAGTGTGGGCCGATTCTGATCCGTTTCTTGGACTATTACTCGGTTTTGGGGTCTTGAAGTGATTTCCACGATTGACGAACCCCAGGGTGTGTCTACGTGTCGGTCATCAACACCCGCATTTTTTGTCGATTGTGACCCGTTTCGTGGACTATTACTCACCGTTTTGGGGTCCCGTAGTGTTTTCCATAGTTGTTGAACTTCAAGGTGCACTTATGTGTCAGTCATCAACAATCGCAGTTTTGGCCGATTCTGGCCCGTTTCATGGACTATTACTCACTATTTTGGGGTCCCGGAGTGATTTCGGCACTTGACGAACCCCGTGGTGCGCCTACGTGTCGGTCATCAACAGTCTCGTTTTTTGTCGATTCTGACCCGTTTCATGGACTATTACTCACCGTTTTGGGGCCCCATAGCGATTTCCATAGTTGTTGAACCCCAAGGTGCACTTACGTGTCGGTCATCAATACTCGCAGTTTTGGGCGATTCTGGACCGTTTCATGGACTCTTACTCACTGTTTGGGGTCCCGGAGTGATTTCCACGATTGACGAACCCCGGGGTGCATATATGTGTCGGTCATCAACACTCGCGGTTTTTGGTGATTCTGACCTGTTTCATGGACTATTAATCACCATTTTGGAGTCCCAGAGTGATTTCCATGGTTGTCGAATCCCAAGGAGTGCTTACGTGTTGGTCGTCCAGACTCGCAGTGTGGGCCGATTTTGATCCGTTTCTTGGACTATTACTCAGTTTTGGGGTCTCGAAGTGAATTCCCCGATTGACGAACCCCGGAGTGCGTCTCTGTGTCGGTCATCAACACTCGCGTTTTTGGTCGGTTGTGACCCGTTTCGTGGTCTATTACTCAACGTTTTGGGGTCCCGTAGTGATTTCCATAGTTATTGA
>NW_025228338.1:31562-32656 GCF_018294505.1 Triticum aestivum | reverse complement strand
ACTCACCGTTTTGGGGCCCCATAGCGATTTCCATAGTTGTTGAACCCCAAGGTGCACTTACGTGCCGGTCATCAATACTTGCACTTTTGGGCGATTCTGGACCGTTTCATGGACTATTACTCACTGTTTGGGGTCCCGGAGTGATTTCCACGATTGACGAACCCCGGGGTGCATATATGTATCGGTCATCAACACTCGCGGTTTTTGGTGATTCTGACCTGTTTCATGGACTATTAATCACCATTTTGGAGTCCCAGAGCGATTTCCATGGTTGTTGAATCCCAAGGAGTGCTTACGTGTTGGTCGTCCGGACTCGCAGTGTGGGCCGATTCTGATCCGTTTCTTGGACTATTACTCAGTTTTGGGGTCTCGATGTGAATTCCACGATTGTCGAACCCCGGGGTGCGTCTACGTGTCGGTCATCAACACTCGCGTTTTTGGTCGATTGTGACCCGTTTCGTGGTCTATTACTCACCGTTTCGGGGTCCCGTAGTGATTTCCATAGTTATTGAACCCCAAGGTGCACTTACGTGTCGGTCATCAACAATCGCAGTTTTGGCCGATTCTGGCCCGTTTCATGGACTATTACTCACTATTTTGGGGTCCCGGAGTAATTTCGACGATTGACGAACCCCGGGGTGCGTCATTGTGTCGGTCATCAACAGTCCCGTTTTTTGTCGATTCTGACCCATTTCGTGGACTATTACTCACCGTTTTGGGGCCCCATAGCGATTTCCATAGTTGTTGAACCCCAAGGTGCACTTACGTGCCGGTCATCAATACTCGCACTTTTGGCCGATTCTGGCCCGTTTCATGGACTATTACTCACTGTTTGGGGTCCCGGAGTGATTTCCATGATTGACGAACCCCGGGGTGCATATATGTGTCGGTCATCAACACTCGCGGTTTTTGGTGATTCTGACCTGTTTCATGGACTATTAATCACCATTCTGGAGTCCCAGAGCGATTTCCATGGTTGTCGAATCCCAAGGAGTGCTTACGTGTTGGTCGTCCAGACTCGCAGTGTGGGCCGATTTTGAGCCGTTTCTTGGACTATTACTCAGTTTTGGGGTCTCGAAGTGAATTCCCCGATT
>NW_025228338.1:29079-30494 GCF_018294505.1 Triticum aestivum | reverse complement strand
ATTCTGATCCGTTTCTTGGACTATTACTCAGTTTTGGGGTCTCGATGTGAATTCCACGATTGACGAACCCCGGGGTGCGTCTACGTGTCGGTCATCAACACTCGCGTTTTTGGTCGATTGTGACCCGTTTCGTGGTCTATTACTCACCGTTTTGGGGTCCCGTAGTGATTTCCATAGTTATTGAACCCCAAGGTGCACTTACGTGTCGGTCATCAACACTCGCGGTTTTTGGCGATTCTGACCCGTTTCGTGGACTATTAATTATTGTTTGGGTGTCCCAGAGTGATTTCCATGGTTGTCGAATCCCAAGGAGTGCTTACGTGTTCGTTGTCAAGACTCGTAGTTTTGGATGATTCTGACCCGTTTCTTGGACTATTACTCGGTTTTTGGGTCTTGAAGTGATTTCCACAATTGACGAACCCCAGGGTGTGTCTACCTGTCGGTCATCAACACCCGCATTTTTTGTCGATTGTGACCCGTTTCGTGGACTATTACTCACCGTTTTGGGGTCCCGTAGTGTTTTCCATAGTTGTTGAACCCCAAGGTGCACTTATGTGTGAGTCATCAACAATCGCAGTTTTGGCCGATTCTGGCCCGTTTCATGGACTATTACTCACTATTTTGGGGTCCCGGAGTGATTTCAGCACTTGACGAACCCCGGTGTGCGTCTACGTGTCAGTCATCAACACTCTCGTTTTTTGTCGATTCTGACCCGTTTCGTGGACTATCACTCACCGTTTTGGGGCCCCATAGCGATTTCCATAGTTGTTGAACCCCAAGGTGCACTTACGTGCCGGTCATCAATACTTGCACTTTTGGGCGATTCTGGACCGTTTCATGGACTATTACTCACTGTTTGGGGTCCCGGAGTGATTTCCACGATTGACGAACCCCGGGGTGCATATATGTATCGGTCATCAACACTCGCGGTTTTTGGTGATTCTGACCTGTTTCATGGACTATTAATCACCATTTTGGAGTCCCAGAGCGATTTCCATGGTTGTTGAATCCCAAGGAGTGCTTACGTGTTGGTCGTCCGGACTCGCAGTGTGGGCCGATTCTGATCCGTTTCTTGGACTATTACTCAGTTTTGGGGTCTCGATGTGAATTCCACGATTGACGAACCCCGGGGTGCGTCTACGTGTCGGTCATCAACACTCACGTTTTTGGTCGATTGTGACCCGTTTCGTGGTCTATTACTCACCGTTTCGGGGTCCCGTAGTCATTTCCATAGTTATTGAACCCCAAGGTGCACTTACGTGTCGGTCATCAACAATCGCAGTTTTGGCCGATTCTGGCCCGTTTCATGGACTATTACTCACTATTTTGGGGTCCCGGAGTAATTTCGACGATTGACGAACCCCGGGGTGCGTCATTGTGTCGGTCATCAACAGTCTCGTTTTTTGTCGATTCTG
>NW_025228338.1:25233-26552 GCF_018294505.1 Triticum aestivum | reverse complement strand
CGTGTCAGTCATCAACACTCGCGGTTTTTGGCGATTCTGACCCGTTTCGTGGACTATTAATTATTGTTTGGGTGTCCCAGAGTGATTTCCATGGTTGTCGAATCCCAAGGAGTGCTTACGTGTTCGTTGTCAAGACTCGTAGTTTTGGATGATTCCGACCCGTTTCTTGGACTATTACTCGGTTTTTGGGTCTTGAAGTGATTTCCACAATTGACGAACCCCAGGGTGTGTCTACCTGTCGGTCATCAACACCCGCATTTTTTGTCGATTGTGACCCGTTTCGTGGACTATTACTCACCGTTTTGGGGTCCCGTAGTGTTTTCCATAGTTGTTGAACCCCAAGGTGCACTTATGTGTGAGTCATCAACAATCGCAGTTTTGGCCGATTCTGGCCCGTTTCATGGACTATTACTCACTATTTTGGGGTCCCGGAGTGATTTCAGCACTTGACGAACCCCGGGGTGCGTCTACGTGTCGGTCATCAACACTCGCGTTTTTGGTCGATTGTGACCCGTTTCGTGGTCTATTACTCACCGTTTCGGGGTCCCGTAGTCATTTCCATAGTTATTGAACCCCAAGGTGCACTTACGTGTCGGTCATCAACAATCGCAGTTTTGGCCGATTCTGGCCCGTTTCATGGACAATTACTCACTATTTTGGGGTCCCGGAGTAATTTCGACGATTGACGAACCCCGGGGTGCGTCATTGTGTCGGTCATCAACAGTCTCGTTTTTTGTCGATTCTGACCCATTTCGTGGACTATTACTCACCGTTTTGGGGCCCCATAGCGATTTCCATAGTTGTTGAACCCCAAGGTGCACTTACGTGCCGGTCATCAATACTCGCACTTTTGGCCGATTCTGGCCCGTTTCATGGACTATTACTCACTGTTTGGGGTCCCGGAGTGATTTCCATGATTGACGAACCCCGGGGTGCATATATGTGTCGGTCATCAACACTCGCGGTTTTTGGTGATTCTGACCTGTTTCATGGACTATTAATCACCATTTTGGAGTCCCAGAGCGATTTCCATGGTTGTCGAATCCCAAGGAGTGCTTACATGTTGGTCGTCCGGACTCGCAGTGTGGGCCGATTCTGATCCGTTTCTTGGACTATTACTCAGTTTTGGGGTCTCGAAGTGAATTCCACGATTGACGAACCCCGGGGTGCGTCGACGTGTCGGTCATCAACACTCGCGTTTTTGGTCAATTGTGACCCGTTTCGTGGTCTATTACTCACCGTTTTGGGGTCGCGTAGTGATTTCCATAGTTATTGAACCCCAAGGTGCACTTACGTGTCGGTCATCAACAATCGCAGTT
>NW_025228338.1:23879-24544 GCF_018294505.1 Triticum aestivum | reverse complement strand
TTTTGGGGTCCCGGAGTAATTTCGACGATTGACGAACCCCGGGGTGCGTCATTGTGTCGGTCATCAACACTCTCGTTTTTTGTCGATTCTGACCCATTTCGTGGACTATTACTCACCGTTTTGGGGCCCCATAGCGATTTCCATAGTTGTTGAACCCCAAGGTGCACTTACGTGCCGGTCATCAATACTCGCACTTTTGGCCGATTCTGGCCCGTTTCATGGACTATTTCTCACTGTTTGGGGTCCCGGAGTTATTTCCACGATTGACGAACCCCGGGGTGCATATATGTGTCGGTCATCAACACTCGCGGTTTTTGGTGATTCTGACCTGTTTCATGGACTATTAATCACCATTTTGGAGTCCCAGAGCGATTTCCATGGTTGTCGAATCCCAAGGAGTGCTTACGTGCTGGTCGTCCGGACTCGCAGTGTGGGCCGATTCTGATCCGTTTCTTGGACTATTACTCAGTTTTGGGGTCTCGAAGTGAATTCCACGATTGACGAACCCCGGGGTGCGTCGACGTGTCGGTCATCAACACTCGCGTTTTTGGTCAATTGTGACCCGTTTCGTGGTCTATTACTCACCGTTTTGGGGTCGCGTAGTGATTTCCATAGTTATTGAACCCCAAGGTGCACTTACGTGTCGGTCATCAACAATCGCAGTT
>NW_025228338.1:16919-23869 GCF_018294505.1 Triticum aestivum | reverse complement strand
ATTACTCACTATTTTGGGGTCCCGGAGTAATTTCGACGATTGACGAACCCCGGGGTGCGTCATTGTGTCGGTCATCAACAGTCTCGTTTTTTGTCGATTCTGACCCATTTCGTGGACTATTACTCACCGTTTTGGGGCCCCATAGCGATTTCCATAGTTGTTGAACCCCAAGGTGCACTTACGTGCCGGTCATCAATACTCGCACTTTTGGCCGATTCTGGCCCGTTTCATGGACTATTACTCACTGTTTGGGGTCCCGGAGTGATTTCCATGATTGACGAACCCCGGGGTGCATATATGTGTCGGTCATCAACACTCGCGGTTTTTGGTGATTCTGACCTGTTTCATGGACTATTAATCACCATTTTGGAGTCCCAGAGCGATTTCCATGGTTGTCGAATCCCAAGGAGTGCTTACATGTTGGTCGTCCGGACTCGCAGTGTGGGCCGATTCTGATCCGTTTCTTGGACTATTACTCAGTTTTGGGGTCTCGAAGTGAATTCCACGATTGACGAACCCCGGGGTGCGTCGACGTGTCGGTCATCAACACTCGCGTTTTTGGTCAATTGTGACCCGTTTCGTGGTCTATTACTCACCGTTTTGGGGTCGCGTAGTGATTTCCATAGTTATTGAACCCCAAGGTGCACTTACGTGTCGGTCATCAACAATCGCAGTTTTGGCCGATTCTGGCCCGTTTCATGGACTATTACTCACTATTTTGGAGTCCCAGAGCGATTTCCATGGTTGTCGAATCCCAAGGAGTGCTTACGTGTTGGTCGTCCAGACTCGCAGTGTGGGCCGATTTTGATCCGTTTCTTAGACTATTACTCAGTTTTGGGGTCTCGAAGTGAATTCCCCGATTGACGAACCCCGGGGTGCGTCTATGTGTCGGTCATCAACACTCGCGTTTTTGGTCGATTGTGACCCGTTTCGTGGTCTATTACTCACCGTTTTGGGGTCCCGTAGTGATTTCCATAGTTATTGAACCCCAAGGTGCACTTACGTGTCAGTCATCAACACTCGCGGTTTTTGGCGATTCTGACCCGTTTCGTGGACTATTAATTATTGTTTGGGTGTCCCAGAGTGATTTCCATGGTTGTCGAATCCCAAGGAGTGCTTACGTGTTCGTTGTCAAGACTCGTAGTTTTGGATGATTCCGACCCGTTTCTTGGACTATTACTCGGTTTTTGGGTTTTGAAGTGATTTCCACAATTGACGAACCCCAGGGTGTGTCTACCTGTCGGTCATCAACACCCGCATTTTTTGTCGATTGTGACCCGTTTCGTGGACTATTACTCACCGTTTTGGGGTCCCGTAGTGTTTTCCATAGTTGTTGAACCCCAAGGTGCACTTATGTGTGAGTCATCAACAATCGCAGTTTTGGCCGATTCTGGCCCGTTTCATGGACTATTACTCACTATTTTGGGGTCCCGGAGTGATTTCAGCACTTGACGAACCCCGGGGTGCGTCTACGTGTCAGTCATCAACACTCTCGTTTTTTGTCGATTCTGACTCGTTTCGTGGACTATTACTCACCGTTTTGGGGCCCCATAGCGATTTCCATAGTTGTTGAACCCCAAGGTGCACTTACGTGCCGGTCATCAATACTTGCACTTTTGGGCGATTCTGGACCGTTTCATGGACTATTACTCACTGTTTGGGGTCCCGGAGTGATTTCCACGATTGACGAACCCCGGGGTGCGTATATGTATCGGTCATCAACACTCGCGGTTTTTGGTGATTCTGACCTGTTTCATGGACTATTAATCACCATTTTGGAGTCCCAGAGCGATTTCCATGGTAGTTGAATCCCAAGGAGTGCTTACGTGTTGGTCGTCCGGACTCGCAGTGTGGGCCGATTCTGATCCGTTTCTTGGACTATTACTCAGTTTTGGGGTCTCGATGTGAATTCCACGATTGACGAACCCCGGGGTGCGTCTACGTGTCGGTCATCAACACTCGCGTTTTTGGTCGATTGTGACCCGTTTCGTGGTCTATTACTCACCGTTTTGGGGTCCCGTAGTGATTTCCATAGTTATTGAACCCCAAGGTGCACTTACGTGTCGGTCATCAACAATCGCAGTTTTGGCTGATTCTGGCCCGTTTCATGGACTATTACTCACTTTTTTGGGGTCCCGGAGTAATTTCGACGATTGACGAACCCCGGGGTGCGTCATTGTGTCGGTCATCAACACTCTCGTTTTTTGTCGATTCTGACCCATTTCGTGGACTATTACTCACCGTTTTGGGGCCCCATAGCGATTTCCATAGTTGTTGAACCCCAAGGTGCACTTACGTGCCGGTCATCAATACTCGCACTTTTGGCCGATTCTGGCCCGTTTCATGGACTATTACTCACTGTTTGGGGTCCCGGAGTGATTTCCACGATTGACGAACCCCGGGGTGCATATATGTGTCGGTCATCAACACTCGCGGTTTTTGGTGATTCTGACCTGTTTCATGGACTATTAATCACCATTTTGGAGTCCCAGAGCGATTTCCATGGTTGTCGAATCCCAAGGAGTGCTTACGGGTTGGTCGTCCGGACTCGCAGTGTGGGCCGATTCTGATCCGTTTCTTGGACTATTACTCAGTTTTGGGGTCTCGAAGTGAATTCCCCGATTGACGAACCCCGGGGAGCGTCTATGTGTCGGTCATCAACACTCGCGTTTTTGGTCGATTGTGACCCGTTTCGTGGTCTATTACTCACCGTTTTGGGGTCCCGTAGTGATTTCCATAGTTATTGAACCCCAAGGTGCACTTACGTGTCGGTCATCAACACTCGCGGTTTTTGGCGATTCTGACCCGTTTCGTGGACTATTAATTATTGTTTGGGTGTCCCAGAGTGATTTCCATGGTTGTCGAATCCCAAGGAGTGCTTTCGTGTTCGTTGTCAAGACTCGTAGTTTTGGATGATTCCGACCCGTTTCTTGGACTATTACTCGGTTTTTGGGTCTTGAAGTGATTTCCACAATTGACGAACCCCAGGGTGTGTCTACCTGTCGGTCATCAACACCCGCATTTTTTGTCGATTGTGACCCGTTTCGTGGACTATTACTCACCGTTTTGGGGTCCCGTAGTGTTTTCCATAGTTGTTGAACCCCAAGGTGCACTTATGTGTGAGTCATCAACAATCGCAGTTTTGGCCGATTCTGGCCCGTTTCATGGACTATTACTCACTATTTTGGGGTCCCGGAGTGATTTCGGCACTTGACGAACCCCGGGGTGCGTCTACGTGTCAGTCATCAACACTCTCGTTTTTTGTCGATTCTGACCCGTTTCGTGGACTATTACTCACCGTTTTGGTGCCCCATAGCGATTTCCATAGTTGTTGAACCCCAAGGTGCACTTACGTGCCGGTCATCAATACTCGCACTTTTGGGCGATTCTGGACCGTTTCATGGACTATTACTCACTGTTTGGGGTCCCGGAGTGATTTCCACGATTGACGAACCCCGGGGTGCATATATGTATCGGTCATCAACACTCGCGGTTTTTGGTGATTCTGACCTGTTTCATGGACTATTAATCACCATTTTGGAGTCCCAGAGCGATTTCCATGGTTGTCGAATCCCAAGGAGTGCTTACGTGTTGGTCGTCCGGACTCGCAGTGTGGGCCGATTTTGATCCGTTTCTTGGACTATTACTCAGTTTTGGGGTCTCGAAGTGAATTCCACGATTGACGAACCCCGGGGTGCGTCTACGTGTCGGTCATCAACACTCGCGTTTTTGGTCAATTGTGACCCGTTTCGTGGTCTATTACTCACCGTTTTGGGGTCCCGTAGTGATTTCCATAGTTGTTGAACCCCAAGGTGCACTTACGTGCCGGTCATCAATACTCGCACTTTTGGGCGATTCTGGACCGTTTCATGGACTATTACTCACTGTTTGGGGTCCCGGAGTGATTTCCACGATTGACGAACCTCGGGGTGCATATATGTGTCGGTCATCAACACTCGCGGTTTTTGGTGATTCTGACCTGTTTCATGGACTATTAATCACCATTTTGGAGTCCCAGAGCAATTTCCATGGTTGTCGAATCCCAAGGAGTGCTTACGTGTTTGTTGTTAAGACTCGTAGTTTTGGATGATTCTGACCCGTTTCTTGGACTATTACTCGGTTTTGGGGTCTTGAAGTGATTTCCACAATTGACGAACCCTAGGGTGTGTCTACGTGTCGGTCATCAACACCCGCATTTTTTGTCGATTGTGACCCGTTTCGTGGACTATTACTCACCGTTTTGGGGTCCCGTAGTGTTTTCCATAGTTGTTGAACCCCAAGGTGCACTTATGTGTCAGTCATCAACAATCGCAATTTTGGCCGATTCTGGCCCGTTTCATGGACTATTACTCACTATTTTGGGGTCCCGGAGTGATTTCAGCACTTGACGAACCCCGGGGTGCGTCTACATGTCGGTCATCAACACTCTTGTTTTTTGTCGATTCTGACCCGTTTCGTGGACTATTACTCACCGTTTTGGGGCCCCATAGCGATTTCCATAGTTGTTGAACCCCAAGGTGCACTTACGTTCCGGTCATCAATACTCGCACTTTTGGGCGATTCTGGACCGTTTCATGGACTATTACTCACTGTTTGGGGTCCCGGAGTGATTTCCACGATTGACGAACCCCGGGGTGCATATATGTATCGGTCATCAACACTCGCGGTTTTTGGTGATTCTGACCTGTTTCATGGACTATTAATCACCATTTTGGAGTCCCAGAGCGATTTCCATGGTTGTCGAATCCCAAGGAGTGCTTACGTGGTGGTCGTCCGGACTCGCAGTGTGGGCCGATTTTGATCCGTTTCTTGGACTATTACTCAGTTTTGGGGTCTCGAAGTGAATTCCACGATTGACGAACCCCGGGGTGCGTCGACGTGTCGGTCATCAACACTCGCTTTTTTGGTCGATTGTGACCCGTTTCGTGGTCTATTACTCACCGTTTTGGGGTCGCGTAGTGATTTCCATAGTTATTGAACCCCAAGGTGCACTTACGTGTCGGTCATCAACAATCGCAGTTTTGGCCGATTCTGGCCCGTTTCATGGACTATTACTCACTATTTTGGGGTCCCGGAGTGATTTCGGCACTTGACGAACCCCGGGGTGTGCCTACGTGTCGGTCATCAACACTCTCGTTTTTTGTCGATTCTGACCCGTTTCGTGGACTATTACTCACCGTTTTGGGGCCCCATAGCGATTTCCATAGTTGTTGAACCCCAAGGTGCACTTACGTGCCGGTCATCAATATTCGCACTTTTGGGCGATTCTGGACCGTTTCATGGACTATTACTCACTATTTGGGGTCCCGGAGTGATTTCCACGATTGACGAACCTCGGGGTGCATATATGTGTCGGTCATCAACACTCGTGGTTTTTGGTGATTCTGACCTGTTTCATGGACTATTAATCACCATTTTGGAGTCCCAGAGCGATTTCCATGGTTGTCGAATCCCAAGGAGTGCTTACGTGTTGGTCGTCCAGACTCGCAGTGTGGGCCGATTTTGATCCGTTTCTTGGACTATTACTCAGTTTTGGGGTCTCGAAGTGAATTCCCCGAATGACGAACCCCGGGGTGCGTCTATGTGTCGGTCATCAACACACGCTTTTTTGGTCGATTGTGACCCGTTTCGTGGTCTATTACTCACCGTTTTGGGGTCCCGTAGTGATTTCCATAGTTATTGAACCCCAAGGTGCACTTACGTGTCGGTCATCAACACTCGCGGTTTTTGGCGATTTTGACCCGCTTCGTGGACTATTAATTATTGTTTGGGTGTCCCAGAGCGATTTCCATGGTTGTCGAATCCCAAGGAGTGCTTACGTGTTTGTTGTTAAGACTCGTAGTTTTGGATGATTCTGACCCGTTTCTTGGACTATTACTCGGTTTTGGGGTCTTGAAGTGATTTCCACAATTGACGAACCCTAAGGTGTGTCTACGTGTCGGTCATCAACACCCGCATTTTTTGTCGATTGTGACCCATTTCATGGACTATTACTCACCGTTTTGGGGTCCCGTAGTGTTTTCCATAGTTGTTGAACCCCAAGGTGCACTTCAGTCATCAACAATCGCAATTTTGGCCGATTCTGGCCCGTTTCATGGACTATTACTCACTATTTTGGGGTCCCGGACTGATTTCAGCACTTGACGAACCCCGGGGTGCGTCTACATGTTGGTCATCAACACTCTCGTTTTTTGTCGATTCTGACCCGTTTCGTGGACTATTACTCACCGTTTTGGGGCCCCATAGCGATTTCCATAGTTGTTGAACCCCAAGGTGCACTTACGTGCCGGCCATCAATACTCGCACTTTTGGGCGATTCTGGACCGTTTCATGGACTATTACTCACTGTTTGGGGTCCCGGAGTGATTTCCACGATTGACGAACCCGGGGGTGCATATATGTGTCGGTCATCAACACTCGCGGTTTTTGGTGATTCTGACCTGTTTCATGGACTATTAATCACCATTTTGGAGTCCCAGAGCGATTTCCATGGTTATCGAATCCCAAGGAGTGCTTACGTGTTGGTCGTCCAGACTCGCAGTGTGGGCCGATTTTGATCCGTTTCTGGGACTATTACTCAGTTTTGGGGTCTCGAAGTGAATTCCCCGATTGACGAACCCCGGGGTGCGTCTATGTGTCGGTCATCAACACTCGCGTGTTTGGTCGATTGTGACCCGTTTCGTGGTCTATTACTCACCGTTTTGGGGTCCCGTAGTGATTTCCATAGTTATTGAACCCCAAGGTGCACTTACGTGTCGGTCATCAACACTCGCGGTTTTTGGCGATTCTGACCCGCTTCATGGACTATTAATTATTGTTTGGGTGTCCCAGAGCGATTTCCATGGTTGTCGAATCCCAAGGAGTGCTTACGTGTTTGTTGTCAAGACTCGTAGTTTTGGATGATTCTGACCCGTTTCTTGGACTATTACTCGGTTTTGGGGTCTTGAAGT
>NW_025228338.1:15829-16214 GCF_018294505.1 Triticum aestivum | reverse complement strand
TGTCGGTCATCAACACTCGCGTTTTTGGTCGATTGTGACCAGTTTCGTGGTCTATTACTCAACGTTTTGGGGTCCCGTAGTGATTTCCATAGTTGTTGAACCCCAAGGTGCACTTACGTGTCGGTCATCAACAATCGCAGTTTTGGCCGATTCTGGCCCGTTTCATGGACTATTACTCACTATTTTGGGGTCCCGGAGTAATTTCGACGATTGACGAACCCCGGGGTGCGTCATTGTGTCGGTCATCAACACTCTCGTTTTTTGTCGATTCTGACCCATTTCGTGGACTATTACTCACCGTTTTGGGGCCCCATAGCGATTTCCATAGTTGTTGAACCCCAAGGTGCACTTACGTGCCGGTCATCAATACTCGCACTTTTGGCCA
>NW_025228338.1:0-15819 GCF_018294505.1 Triticum aestivum | reverse complement strand
GACGAACCCCGGGGTGCGTCATTGTGTCGGTCATCAACACTCTCGTTTTTTGTCGATTCTGACCCATTTCGTGGACTATTACTCACCGTTTTGGGGCCCCATAGCGATTTCAATAGTTGTTGAACCCCAAGGTGCACTTACGTGCCGGTCATCAATACTCGCACTTTTGGCCAATTCTGGCCCGTTTCATGGACTATTACTCACTATTTGGGGTCCCGGAGTGATTTCCACGATTGACGAACCCCGGGGTGCATATATGTGTCAGTCATCAACACTCGCGGTTTTTGGTGATTCTGACCTGTTTCATGGACTATTAATCACCATTTTGGAGTCCCAGAGCGATTTCCATGGTTGTCGAATCCCAAGGAGTGCTTACGTGTTTGTTGTCAAGACTCATAGTTTTGGATGATTCTGACCCGTTTCTTGGACTATTACTCGGTTTTGGGGTCTTGAAGTGATTTCCACAATTGACGAACCCCAGGGTGTGTCTACGTGTCGGTCATCAACACCCGCATTTTTTGTCGATTGTGACCCGTTTCGTGGACTATTACTCACCGTTTTGGGTTCCCGTAGTGTTTTCCATAGTTGTTGAACCCCAAGGTGGACTTATGTGTCAGTCATCAACAATCGCAGTTTTGGCCGATTCTGGCCCGTTTCATGGACTATTACTCACCATTTTGGGGTCCCGGAGTGATTTCAGCACTTGACGAACCCCGGGGTGCGTCTACGTGTCGGTCATCAACACTCTCGTTTTTTGTCGATTCTGACCCGTTTCATGGACTATTACTCACCGTTTTGGGGCCCCATAGCGATTTCCATAGTTGTTGAACCCCAAGGTGCACTTACGTGCCGGCCATCAATACTCGCACTTTTGGGCGATTCTGGACCGTTTCATGGACTATTACTCACTGTTTGGGGTCCCGGAGTGATTTCCACGATTGACGAACCCCGGGGTGCATATATGTGTCGGTCATCAACACTCGCGGTTTTTGGTGATTCTGACCTGTTTCATGGACTATTAATCACCATTTTGGAGTCCCAGAGCGATTTCCATGGTTGTCGAATCCCAAGGAGTGCTTACGTGTTGGTCGTCCGGACTCGCAGTGTGGGCCGATTCTGATCCGTTTCTTGGACTATTACTCAGTTTTGGGGTCTCGATGTGAATTCCACGATTGACGAACCCCGGGGTGCGTCTACATGTCGGTCATCAACACTCGCGTTTTTGGTCGATTGTGACCAGTTTCGTGGTCTATTACTCAACGTTTTGGGGTCCCGTAGTGATTTCCATAGTTGTTGAACCCCAAGGTGCACTTACGTGTCGGTCATCAACAATCGCAGTTTTGGCCGATTCTGGCCCGTTTCATGGACTATTACTCACTATTTTGGGGTCCCGGAGTAATTTCGACGATTGACGAACCCCGGGGTGCGTCATTGTGTCGGTCATCAACACTCTCGTTTTTTGTCGATTCTGACCCATTTCGTGGACTATTACTCACCGTTTTGGGGCCCCATAGCGATTTCCATAGTTGTTGAACCCCAAGGTGCACTTACGTGCCGGTCATCAATACTCGCACTTTTGGCCAATTCTGGCCCGTTTCATGGACTATTACTCACTGTTTGGGGTCCCGGAGTGATTTCCACGATTGACGAACCCCGGGGTGCATATATGTGTCAGTCATCAACACTCGCGGTTTTTGGTGATTCTGACCTGTTTCATGGACTATTAATCACCATTTTGGAGTCCCAGAGCGATTTCCATGGTTGTCGAATCCCAAGGAGTGCTTACGTGTTTGTTGTCAAGACTCGTAGTTTTGGATGATTCTGATCCGTTTCTTGGACTATTACTCGGTTTTGGGGCCTCGAAGTGAATTCCACGATTGACGAACCCCCGGGTGCGTCTACGTGTCGGTCATCAACACCCGCATTTTTTGTCGATTGTGACCCGTTTCGTGGACCATTACTCACCGTTTTGGGTTCCCGTAGTGTTTTCCATAGTTGTTGAACCCCAAGGTGCACTTACGTGTCAGTCATCAACAATCGCAGTTTTGGCCGATTCTGGCCCGTTTCATGGACTATTACTCACTATTTTGGGGTCCCGGAGTGATTTCAGCACTTGACGAACCCCGGGGTGCGTCTACGTGTCGGTCATCAACACTCTCGTTTTTTGTCGATTCTGACCCGTTTCGTGGACTATTACTCACCGTTTTGGGGCCCCATAGCGATTTCCATAGTTGTTGAACCCCAAGGTGCACTTACATGCCAGTCATCAATACTCGCACTTTTGGGCGATTCTGGACCGTTTCATGGACTATTACTCACTGTTTGGGGTCCCGGAGTGATTTCCACAATTGACGAACCCCGGGGTGCATATATGTGTCCGTCATCAACACTCGCGGTTTTTGGTGATTCTGACCTGTTTCATGGACTATTAATCACCATTTTGGAGTCCCAGAGCGATTTCCATGGTTGTCGAATCCCAAGGAGTGCTTACGTGTTGGTCGTCCGGACTCGCAGTGTGGGCCGATTATGATCCGTTTCTTGGACTATTACTCAGTTTTGGGGTATCGAAGTGAATTCCACGATTGATGAACCCCGGGGTGCGTCTACGTGTCGGTCATCAACACTCGCGGTTTTTGGTGATTCTGACCCGTTTCGTGGACTATTAATTATTGTTTGGGTGTCCCAGAGCGATTTCCATGGTTGTCGAATCCCAAGGAGTGCTTACGTGTTCGTTGTCAAGACTCGTAGTTTTGGATGATTCTGACCCGTTTCTTGGACTATTACTCGGTTTTTGGGTCTTGAAGTGATTTCCACAATTGACGAACCCCAGGGTGTGTCTACGTGTCGGTCATCAACACCCGCATTTTTTGTCGATTGTGACCCGTTTCGTGGACTATTACTCACCGTTTTGGGGTCCCGTAGTGTTTTCCATAGTTGTTGAACCCCAAGGTGCACTTATGTGTGAGTCATCAACAATCGCAGTTTTGGCCGATTCTGGCCCGTTTCATGGACTATTACTCACTATTTTGGGGTCCCGGAGTGATTTCAGCACTTGACGAACCCCGGGGTGCGTCTACGTGTCAGTCATCAACACTCTCGTTTTTTGTCGATTCTGACCCGTTTCGTGGACTATTACTCACCGTTTTGGGGCCCCATAGCGATTTCCATAGTTGTTGAACCCCAAGGTGCACTTACGTGCCGGTCATCAATACTTGCACTTTTGGGCGATTCTGGACCGTTTCATGGACTATTACTCACTGTTTGGGGTCCCGGAGTGATTTCCACGATTGACGAACCCCGGGGTGCATATATGTATCGGTCATCAACACTCGCGGTTTTTGGTGATTCTGACCTGTTTCATGGACTATTAATCACCATTTTGGAGTCCCAGAGCGATTTCCATGGTTGTTGAATCCCAAGGAGTGCTTACGTGTTGGTCGTCCGGACTCGCAGTGTGGGCCGATTCTGATCCGTTTCTTGGACTATTACTCAGTTTTGGGGTCTCGATGTGAATTCCACGATTGACGAACCCCGGGGTGCGTCTACGTGTCGGTCATCAACACTCGCGTTTTTGGTCGATTGTGACCCGTTTCGTGGTCTATTACTCACCGTTTTGGGGTCCCGTAGTGATTTCCATAGTTATTGAACCCCAAGGTGCACTTACGTGTCGGTCATCAACAATCGCAGTTTTGGCCGATTCTGGCCCGTTTCATGGACTATTACTCACTATTTTGGGGTCCCGGAGTAATTTCGACGATTGACGAACCCCGGGGTGCGTCATTGTGTCGGTCATCAACACTCTCGTTTTTTGTCGATTCTGACCCATTTCGTGGACTATTACTCACCGTTTTGGGGCCCCATAGCGATTTCCATAGTTGTTGAACCCCAAGGTGCACTTACGTGCCGGTCATCAATACTCGCACTTTTGGCCATTTCTGGCCCGTTTCATGGACTATTACTCACTGTTTGGGGTCCCGGAGTGATTTCCACGATTGACGAACCCCGGGGTGCATATATGTGTCAGTCATCAACACTCGCGGTTGTTGGTGATTCTGACCTGTTTCATGGACTATTAATCACCATTTTGGAGTCCCAGAGCGATTTCCATGGTTGTCGAATCCCAAGGAGTGCTTACGTGTTTGTTGTCAAGACTCGTAGTTTTGGATGATTCTGACCCGTTTCTTGGACTATTACTCGGTTTTGGGGTCTTGAAGTGATTTCCACAATTGACGAACCCCAGGGTGTGTCTACGTGTCGGTCATCAACACCCGCATTTTTTGTCGATTGTGACCCGTTTCGTGGACCATTACTCACCGTTTTGGGTTCCCGTAGTGTTTTCCATAGTTGTTGAACCCCAAGGTGCACTTATGTGTCAGTCATCAACAATCGCAGTTTTGGCCGATTCTGGCCCGTTTCATGGACTATTACTCACCATTTTGGGGTCCCGGAGTGATTTCAGCACTTGACGAACCCCGGGGTGCGTCTACGTGTCGGTCATCAACACTCTCGTTTTTTGTCGATTCTGACCCGTTTCGTGGACTATTACTCACCGTTTTGGGGCCCCATAGCGATTTCCATAGTTGTTGAACCCCAAGGTGCACTTACGTGCCGGCCATCAATACTCGCACTTTTGGGCGATTCTGGACCGTTTCATGGACTATTACTCACTGTTTGGGGTCCCGGAGTGATTTCCACGATTGACGAACCCCGGGGTGCATATATGTGTCGGTCATCAACACTCGCGGTTTTTGGTGATTCTGACCTGTTTCATGGACTATTAATCACCATTTTGGAGTCCCAGAGCGATTTCCATGGTTGTCGAATCCCAAGGAGTGCTTACGTGTTGGTCGTCCGGACTCGCAGTGTGGGCCGATTCTGATCCGTTTCTTGGACTATTACTCAGTTTTCGGGTCTCGATGTGAATTCCACGATTGACGAACCCCGGGGTGCGTCTACGTGTCGGTCATCAACACTCGCGTTTTTGGTCGATTGTGACCAGTTTCGTGGTCTATTACTCAACGTTTTGGGGTCCCGTAGTGATTTCCATAGTTGTTGAACCCCAAGGTGCACTTACGTGTCGGTCATCAACAATCGCAGTTTTGGCCGATTCTGGCCCGTTTCATGGACTATTACTCACTATTTTGGGGTCCCGGAGTAATTTCGACGATTGACGAACCCCGGGGTGCGTCATTGTGTCGGTCATCAACACTCTCGTTTTTTGTCGATTCTGACCCATTTCGTGGACTATTACTCACCGTTTTGGGGCCCCATAGCGATTTCCATAGTTGTTGAACCCCAAGGTGCACTTACGTGCCGGTCATCAATACTCGCACTTTTGGCCATTTCTGGCCCGTTTCATGGACTATTACTCACTGTTTGGGGTCCCGGAGTGATTTCCACGATTGACGAACCCCGGGGTGCATATATGTGTCAGTCATCAACACTCGCGGTTGTTGGTGATTCTGACCTGTTTCATGGACTATTAATCACCATTTTGGAGTCCCAGAGCGATTTCCATGGTTGTCGAATCCCAAGGAGTGCTTACGTGTTTGTTGTCAAGACTCGTAGTTTTGGATGATTCTGACCCGTTTCTTGGACTATTACTCGGTTTTGGGGTCTTGAAGTGATTTCCACAATTGACGAACCCCAGGGTGTGTCTACGTGTCGGTCATCAACACCCGCATTTTTTGTCGATTGTGACCCGTTTCGTGGACCATTACTCACCGTTTTGGGTTCCCGTAGTGTTTTCCATAGTTGTTGAACCCCAAGGTGCACTTATGTGTCAGTCATCAACAATCGCAGTTTTGGCCGATTCTGGCCCGTTTCATGGACTATTACTCACCATTTTGGGGTCCCGGAGTGATTTCAGCACTTGACGAACCCCGGGGTGCGTCTACGTGTCGGTCATCAACACTCTCGTTTTTTGTCGATTCTGACCCGTTTCGTGGACTATTACTCACCGTTTTGGGGCCCCATAGCGATTTCCATAGTTGTTGAACCCCAAGGTGCACTTACGTGCCGGCCATCAATACTCGCACTTTTGGGCGATTCTGGACCGTTTCATGGACTATTACTCACTGTTTGGGGTCCCGGAGTGATTTCCACGATTGACGAACCCCGGGGTGCATATATGTGTCGGTCATCAACACTCGCGGTTTTTGGTGATTCTGACCTGTTTCATGGACTATTAATCACCATTTTGGAGTCCTAGAGCGATTTCCATGGTTGTCGAATCCCAAGGAGTGCTTACGTGTTGGTCGTCCGGACTCGCAGTGTGGGCCGATTCTGATCCGTTTCTTGGACTATTACTCAGTTTTGGGGCCTCGAAGTGAATTCCACGATTGACGAACCCCCGGGTGCGTCTACGTGTCGGTCATCAACACTCGCGTTTTTGGTCGATTGTGACCCGTTTCGTGGTCTATTACTCACCGTTTTGGGGTCCCGTAGTGATTTCCATAGTTATTGAACCCCAAGGTGCACTTACGTGTCGGTCATCAACAATCGCAGTTTTGGCCGATTCTGGCCCGTTTCATGGACTATTACTCACTATTTTGGGGTCCCGGAGTAATTTCGACGATTGACGAACCCCGGGGTGCGTCATTGTGTCGGTCATCAACACTCTCGTTTTTTGTCGATTCTGACCCATTTCGTGGACTATTACTCACCGTTTTGGGGCCCCATAGCGATTTCCATAGTTGTTGAACCCCAAGGTGCACTTACGTGCCGGTCATCAATACTCGCACTTTTGGCCGATTCTGGCCCGTTTCATGGACTATTACTCACTGTTTGGGGTCCCGGAGTGATTTCCACGATTGACGAACCCCGGGGTGCATATATGTGTCGGTCATCAACACTCGCGGTTTTTGGTGATTCTGACCTGTTTCATGGACTATTAATCACCATTTTGGAGTCCCAGAGCAATTTCCATGGTTGTCGAATCCCAAGGAGTGCTTACGTGTTGGTCGTCCGGACTCGCAGTGTGGGCCGATTCTGATCCATTTCTTGGACTATTACTAAGTTTTGGGGTCTCAAAGTGAATTCCACAATTGACGAACCTCGGGGTGCGTCTACGTGTCGGTCATCAACACTCGCGTTTTTGGTCGATTATGACCCGTTTCGTGGTCTATTACTCACCGTTTTGGGGTCCCAGAGTGATTTCTATGGTTGTCGAATCCCAAGGAGTGCTTACGTGTTCGTTGTCAAGACTCGTAGTTTTGGATGATTCTGACCCGTTTCTTGGACTATTACTCGGTTTTGGGGTCTTGAAGTGATTTCCACGATTGACGAACCCCAGGGTATGTCTACGTGTCGGTCATCAACACTCGCGGTTTTTGTCGATTGTGACCCATTTCGTGGACTATTACTCACCGTTTTGGGGCCCCGTAGCGATTTCCATAGTTGTTGAACCCCAAGGTGGACTTACATGTCGGTCATCAACACCCGCATTTTTTGTCGATTGTGACCCGTTTCGTGGACTATTACTCACCGTTTTGGGGTCCCGTAGTGTTTTCCATAGTTGTTGAACCCCAAGGTGCACTTATGTGTCAGTCATCAACAATCGCAGTTTTGGCCGATTCTGGCCCGTTTCATGGACTATTACTCACTATTTTGGGGTCCCGGAGTGATTTCAGCACTTGACGAACCCCGGGGTGCGTCTACGTGTCGGTCATCAACACTCTTGTTTTTTGTCGATTCTGACCCGTTTCGTGGACTATTACTCACCGTTTTGGGGCCCCATAGCGATTTCCATAGTTGTTGAACCCCAAGGTGCACTTACGTGCCGGTCATCAATACTCGCACTTTTGGGCGATTCTGGACCGTTTCATGGACTATTACTCACTGTTTGGGGTCCCGGAGTGATTTCCACGATTGACGAACCCCGGGGTGCATATATGTGGGGGTCATCAACACTCGCAGTTTTTGGTGATTCTGACCTGTTTCATGGACTATTAATCACCATTTTGGAGTCCCAGAGTGATTTCCATGGTTGTCGCATCCCAAGGAGTGCTTACGTGTTGGTCGTCCGGACTCGCAGTGTGGGCCGATTCTGATCCGTTTCTTTGGACTATTACTCAGTCTTGGGGTCTCGATGTGAATTCCACGATTGACGAACCCCGGGGTGTGTCTACGTGTCGGTCATCAACACTCGCGTTTTTAGTCGATTGTGACCCGTTTCGTGGTCTATTACTCACCGTTTTGGGGTCCCGTAGTGATTTCCATAGTTATTGAACCCCAAGGTGCACTTACGTGTCGGTCATCAACAATCGCAGTTTTGGCCGATTCTGGCCCATTTCATGGACTATACTGACTATTTTGGGGTCCCGGAGTAATTTCGACGATTGATGAACCCCGGGGTGCGTCATTGTGTCGGTCATCAACACTCTCGTTTTTGTCGATTCTAACCCATTTCGTGGACTATTACTCACCGTTTTGGGGTCCCGTAGTGTTTTCCATAGTTGTTGAACCCCAAGGTGCACTTATGTGTCAGTCATCAACAATCGCAGTTTTGGCCGATTCTGGCCCGTTTCATGGACTATTACTCACTATTTTGGGGTCCCGGAGTGATTTCAGCACTTGACGAACCCCGGGGTGCGTCTACGTGTCGGTCATCAACACTCTTGTTTTTTGTCGATTCTGACCCGTTTCGTGGACTATTACTCACCGTTTTGGGTCCCCATAGCGATTTCCATAGTTGTTGAACCCCAAGGTGCACTTACGTGCCGGTCATCAATACTCGCACTTTTGGGCGATTCTGGACCGTTTCATGGACTATTACTCACTGTTTGGGGTCCCTGAGTGATTTCCATGATTCACGAACCCCGGGGTGCATATATGTGGCGGTCATCAACACTCGCAGTTTTTGGTGATTCTGACCTGTTTCATGGACTATTAATCACCATTTTGGAGTCCCAGACCGATTTCCATGGTTGTCGCATCCCAAGGAGTGCTTACGTGTTGGTCGTCCGGACTCGCAGTGTGTACCGATTCTGATCCGTTTCTTTGGACTATTACTCAGTCTTGGGGTCTCGATGTTAATTCCACGATTGACGAACCCCGGGGTGCGTCTACGTGTCGGTCATCAACACTCGCGTTTTTGGTCGATTGTGACCCGTTTCGTGGTCTATTACTCACCGTTTTGGGGTCCCGTAGTGATTTCCGTAGTTATTGAACCCCAAGGTGCACTTACGTGTCGGTCATCAACAATCGCAGTTTTGGCCGATTCTGGCCCGTTTCATGGACTATTACTCACTATTTTGGGGTCCCGGAGTAATTTCGACGATTGACGAACCCCGGGGTGCGTCATTGTGTCGGTCATCAACACTCTCGTTTTTTGTCGATTCTGACCCATTTCGTGGACTATTACTCACCGTTTTGGGGCCCCATAGCGATTTCCATAGTTGTTGAACCCCAAGGTGCACTTACGTGCCGGTCATCAATACTCGCACTTTTGGCCAATTCTGCCCCGTTTCATGGACTATTACTCACTGTTTGGGGTCCCGGAGTGATTTCCACGATTGACGAACCCCGGGGTGCATATATGTGTCAGTCATCAACACTCGCGGTTGTTGGTGATTCTGACCTGTTTCATGGACTATTAATCACCATTTTGGAGTCCCAGAGCGATTTCCATGGTTGTCGAATCCCAAGGAGTGCTTACGTGTTTGTTGTCAAGACTCGTAGTTTTGGATGATTCTGACCCGTTTCTTGGACTATTACTCGGTTTTGGGGTCTTGAAGTGATTTCCACAATTGACGAACCCCAGGGTGTGTCTACGTGTCGGTCATCAACACCCGCATTTTTTGTCGATTGTGACCCGTTTCGTGGACCATTACTCACCGTTTTGGGTTCCCGTAGTGTTTTCCATAGTTGTTGAACCCCAAGGTGCACTTATGTGTCAGTCATCAACAATCGCAGTTTTGGCCGATTCTGGCCCGTTTCATGGACTATTACTCACCATTTTGGGGTCCCGGAGTGATTTCAGCACTTGACGAACCCCGGGGTGCGTCTACGTGTCGGTCATCAACACTCTCGTTTTTTGTCGATTCTGACCCGTTTCGTGGACTATTACTCACCGTTTTGGGGCCCCATAGCGATTTCCATAGTTGTTGAACCCCAAGGTGCACTTACGTGCCGGCCATCAATACTCGCACTTTTGGGCGATTCTGGACCGTTTCATGGACTATTACTCACTGTTTGGGGTCCCGGAGTGATTTCCACGATTGACGAACCCCGGGGTGCATATATGTGTCGGTCATCAACACTCGCGGTTTTTGGTGATTCTGACCTGTTTCATGGACTATTAATCACCATTTTGGAGTCCTAGAGCGATTTCCATGGTTGTCGAATCCCAAGGAGTGCTTACGTGTTGGTCGTCCGGACTCGCAGTGTGGGCCGATTCTGATCCGTTTCTTGGACTATTACTCAGTTTTGGGGCCTCGAAGTGAATTCCACGATTGACGAACCCCCGGGTGCGTCTACGTGTCGGTCATCAACACTCGCGTTTTTGGTCGATTGTGACCCGTTTCGTGGTCTATTACTCACCGTTTTGGGGTCCCGTAGTGATTTCCATAGTTATTGAACCCCAAGGTGCACTTACGTGTCGGTCATCAACAATCGCAGTTTTGGCCGATTCTGGCCCGTTTCATGGACTATTACTCACTATTTTGGGGTCCCGGAGTAATTTCGACGATTGACGAACCCCGGGGTGCGTCATTGTGTCGGTCATCAACACTCTCGTTTTTTGTCGATTCTGACCCATTTCGTGGACTATTACTCACCGTTTTGGGGCCCCATAGCGATTTCCATAGTTGTTGAACCCCAAGGTGCACTTACGTGCCGGTCATCAATACTCGCACTTTTGGCCGATTCTGGCCCGTTTCATGGACTATTACTCACTGTTTGGGGTCCCGGAGTGATTTCCACGATTGACGAACCCCGGGGTGCATATATCTGTCGGTCATCAACACTCGCGGTTTTTGGTGATTCTGACCTCTTTCATGGACTATTAATCACCATTTTGGAGTCCCAGAGCGATTTCCATGGTTGTCGAATCCCAAGGAGTGCTTACGTGTTGGTCGTCCGGACTCGCAGTGTGGGCCGATTCTGATCCGTTTCTTGGACTATTACTCAGTTTTGGGGTCTCGAAGTGAATTCCACAATTGAAGAACCCCGGGGTGCGTCTACGTGTCGGTCATCAACACTCGCATTTTTGGTCGATTGTGACCCGTTTCGTGGTCTATTACTCACCGTTTTGGGGTCCCAGAGCGATTTCTATGGTTGTCGAATCCCAAGGAGTGCTTATGTGTTCGTTGTCAAGACTCGTTGTTTTGGTTGATTCTGACCCGTTTCTTGGACTATTACTCGGTTTTGGGGTCTTGAAGTGATTTCCACGATTGACGAACCCCAGGGTGTGTCTACGTGTCGGTCATCAACACTCGCGGTTTTTGTCGATTGTGACCCATTTCGTGGACTATTACTCACCGTTTTGGGGCCCTGTAGTGATTTCCATAGTTGTTGAACCCCAAGGTGGACTTACATGTCGGTCATCAACACCCGCATTTTTTGTCGATTGTGACCCGTTTCGTGGACTATTACTCACCGTTTTGGAGTCCCGTAGTGTTTTCCATAGTTGTTGAACCCCAAGGTGCACTTATGTGTCAGTCATCAACAATCGCAGTTTTGGCCGATTCTGGCCCGTTTCATGGACTATTACTCACTATTTTGGGGTCCCGGAGTGATTTCAGCACTTGACGAACCCCGGGGTGCGTCTACGTGTCGGTCATCAACACTCTTGTTTTTTGTCGATTCTGACCCGTTTCGTGGACTATTACTCACCGTTTTGGGGCCCCATAGCGATTTCCATAGTTGTTGAACCCCAAGGTGCACTTACGTGCCGGTCATCAATACTCGCACTTTTGGGCGATTCTGGACCGTTTCATGGACTATTACTCACTGTTTGGGGTCCCGGAGTGATTTCCACGATTGACGAACCCCGGGGTGCATATATGTGGCGGTCATCAACACTCGCAGTTTTTGGTGATTCTGACCTGTTTCATGGACTATTAATCACCATTTTGGAGTCCCAGAGCGATTTCCATGGTTGTCGCATCCCAAGGAGTGCTTACGTGTTGGTCGTCCGGACTCGCAGTGTGGGCCGATTCTGATCCGTTTCTTTGGACTATTACTCAGTCTTGGGGTCTCGATGTGAATTCCACGATTGACGAACCCCGGGGTGCGTCTACGTGTCGGTCATCAACACTCGCGTTTTTGGTCGATTGTGATCCGTTTCGTGGTCTATTACTCACCGTTTTGGGGTCCCGTAGTGATTTCCATAGTTATTGAACCCCAAGGTGCACTTACGTGTCGGTCATCAACAATCGCAGTTTTGGCCGATTCTGGCCCGTTTCATGGACTATTACTCACTATTTTGGGGTCCCGGAGTAATTTCGACGATTGACGAACCCCGTGGTGCGTCATTGTGTCGGTCATCAACACTCTCGTTTTTTGTCGATTCTTACCCATTTCGTGGACTATTACTCACCGTTTTGGGGCCCCATAGCGATTTCCATAGTTGTTGAACCCCAAGGTGCACTTACGTGACGGTCATCAATACTCGCACTTTTGGCCGCTTCTGGCCCGTTTCATGGACTATTACTCACTCTTTGGGGTCCCGGAGTGATTTCCACGATTGACGAACCCCGGGGTGCATATATGTGGCGGTCATCAACACTCGCAGTTTTTGGTGATTCTGACCTGTTTCATGGACTATTAACCACCATTTTGGAGTCCCAGAGCGATTTCCATGGTTGTCGCATCCCAAGGAGTGCTTACGTGTTGGTCGTCCGGACTCGCAGTGTGGGCCGATTCTGATCCGTTTCTTGGACTATTACTCAGTCTTGGGGTCTCGATGTGAATTCCACGATTCATGAACCCCGGGGTGCGTCTACGTGTCGGTCATCAACACTCGCGTTTTTGGTCGATTGTGACCCGTTTCGTGGTCTATTACTCACCGTTTTGGGGTCCCAGAGTGATTTCTATGGTTGTCGAATCCCAAGGAGTGCTTACGTGTTCGTTGTCAAGACTCGTAGTTTTGGATGATTCTGACCCGTTTCTTGGACTATTACTCGGTTTTGGGGTCTTGAAGTGATTTCCACGATTGACGAACCCCAGGGTGTGTCTACGTGTCGGTCATCAACACTCGCGGTTTTTGTCGATTGTGACCCATTTCGTGGACTCCTCGTTTTGGGGCCCCGTAGCGATTTCCATAGTTGTTGAACCCCAAGGTGGACTTACATGTCGGTCATCAACACCCGCACTTTTTGTCGATTGTGACCCGTTTCGTGGACTATTACTCACCGTTTTGGGGTCCCGTAGTGTTTTCCATAGTTGTTGAACCCCAAGGTGCACTTATGTGTCAGTCATCAACAATCGCAGTTTTGGCCGATTCTGGCCCGTTTCATGGACTATTACTCACTATTTTGGGGTCCCGGAGTGATTTCAGCACTTGACGAACCCCGGGGTGCGTCTACGTGTCGGTCATCAACACTCTTGTTTTTGTCGATTCTGACCCGTTTCGTGGACTATTACTCACCGTTTTGGGGCCCCATAGCGATTTCCATAGTTGTTGAACCCCAAGGTGCACTTACGTGCCGGTCATCAATACTCGCACTTTTGGGCGATTCTGGACCGTTTCATGGACTATTACTCACTGTTTGGGGTCCCGGAGTGATTTCCACGATTGACGAACCCCGGGGTGCATATATGTGGCGGTCATCAACACTCGCAGTTTTTGGTGATTCTGACCTGTTTCATGGACTATTAATCACCATTTTGGAGTCCCAGAGCGATTTCCATGGTTGTCGCATCCCAAGGAGTGCTTACGTGTTGGTCGTCCGGACTCGCAGTGTGGGCCGATTCTGATCCGTTTCTTTGGACTATTACTCAGTCTTGGGGTCTCGATGTGAATTCCACGATTGACGAACCCCGGGGTGCGTCTACGTGTCGGTCATCAACACTCGCGTTTTTGGTCGATTGTGACCCGTTTCGTGGTCTATTACTCACCGTTTTGGGGTCCCGTAGTGATTTCCATAGTTATTGAACCCCAAGGTGCACTTACGTGTCGGTCATCAACAATCGCAGTTTTGGCCGATTCTGGCCCGTTTCATGGACTATTACTCACTATTTTGGGGTCCCGGAGTAATTTCGACGATTGACGAACCCCGTGGTGCGTCATTGTGTCGGTCATCAACACTCTCGTTTTTTGTCGATTCTGACCCATTTCGTGGACTATTACTCACCGTTTTGGGGCCCCATAGCGATTTCCATAGTTGTTGAACCCCAAGGTGCACTTACGTGACGGTCATCAATACTCGCACTTTTGGTCGATTCTGACCCGTTTCGTGGACTATTACTCACCGTTTTGGGGCCCCATAGCGATTTCCATAGTTGTTGAACCCCAAGGTGCACTTACGTGCCGGTCATCAATACTCGCACTTTTGGGCGATTCTGGACCGTTTCATGGACTATTACTCACTGTTTGGGGTCCCGGAGTGATTTCCACGATTGACGAACCCCGGGGTGCATATATGTGGCGGTCATCAACACTCGCAGTTTTTGGTGATTCTGACCTGTTTCATGGACTATTAATCACCATTTTGGAGTCCCAGAGCGATTTCCATGGTTGTCGCATCCCAAGGAGTGCTTACGTGTTGGTCGTCCGGACTCGCAGTGTGCGCCGATTCTGATCCGTTTCTTTGGACTATTACTCAGTCTTGGGGTCTCGATGTGAATTCCACGATTGACGAACCCCGGGGTGCGTCTACGTGTCGGTCATCAACACTCGCGTTTTTGGTCGATTGTGACCCGTTTCGTGGTCTATTACTCACCGTTTTGGGGTCCCGTAGTGATTTCCATAGTTATTGAACCCCAAGGTGCACTTACGTGTCGGTCATCAACAATCGCAGTTTTGGCCGATTCTGGCCCGTTTCATGGACTATTACTCACTATTTTGGGGTCCCGGAGTAATTTCGACGATTGACGAACCCCGTGGTGCGTCATTGTGTCGGTCATCAACACTCTCGTTTTTTGTCGATTCTGACCCATTTCGTGGACTATTACTCACCGTTTTGGGGCCCCATAGCGATTTCCATAGTTGTTGAACCCCAAGGTGCACTTACGTGACGGTCATCAACACTCGCACTTTTGGCCGATTCTGGCCCGTTTCATGGACTATTACTCACTGTTTGGGGTCCCGGAGTGATTTCCACGATTGACGAACCCCGGGGTGCATATATGTGGCGGTCATCAACACTCGCAGTTTTTGGTGATTCTGACCTGTTTCATGGACTATTAATCACCATTTTGGAGTCCTAGAGCGATTTCCATGGTTGTCGCATCCCAAGGAGTGCTTACGTGTTGGTCGTCCGGACTCGCAGTGTGGGCCGATTCTGATCTGTTTCTTGGACTATTACTCAGTCTTGGGGTCTCGATGTGAATTCCACGATTCACGAACCCCGGGGTGCGTCTACGTGTCGGTCATCAACACTCGCGTTTTTGGTCGATTGTGACCCGTTTCGTGGTATATTACTCACCGTTTTGGGGTCCCAGAGTGATTTCTATGGTTGTCGAATCCCAAGGAGTGCTTACGTGTTCGTTGTCAAGACTCGTAGTTTTGGATGATTCTGACCCGTTTCTTGGACTATTACTCGGTTTTGGGGTCTTGAAGTGATTTCCACGATTGACGAACCCCAGGGTGTGTCTACGTGTCGGTCATCAACACTCGCGGTTTTTGTCGATTGTGACCCATTTCGTGGACTCCTC
>NW_025228337.1:71687-72948 GCF_018294505.1 Triticum aestivum | reverse complement strand
CGGGACCCTCTCAACTTTCTTGCACATGCTATGTGGATGAAATGATGATACCATGCCAACTTTCAACCTTTTCAGAGTTCATTTGAAATGCTTTTCAATTTTAGGGTCTTATAGCTCAAAATAATTAGTAAATGCGTGTAAAATAACAAATGAAGCCAGAAAAGATTGAAAAATTATGATGTGGCTTTGAATGGTGCATTCTGAACACACAAAAAGTCAGGAGTTCAAATAAGTTTTAAAAAATGAAATCCTTTTGTAACATACGTGTTTCCGTTTGAAATCCTGATACTTTGAAAGAGGTTGTCCGTTTTGTACACGAAGTGTATCCAGTATTTGCCGGGACCCTGTCAACTTTCTTGCACATGCTATCTGGATGAAATGATGATACCATGCCAACTTTCAACCTTTTCCGAGTTCATTTGAAATGATTTTCAATTTTAGGGTCTTATAGCTCAAAATAATTAGTAAATGCATGAAAAATAACAAATGAATTCAGAAAGGATTGAAAAATGATGATGTGGCTTTGAATGGTGCATTTTGAACACACAAAAATTCAGGAGTTCACATAAGTTTTAAAAAATGAAATCCCTTTGTAACAGACGAGTTTCCGTATGAAATCCTGATACTTTGAAAGAGATTGTCCGTTTTGTACACGAAGTGCATCCAGTTTTTGCCGGGACCCTCTCAACTTTATTGCACATGCTATGTGGATGAAATGATGATACTATGCCAACTTTCAACCTTTTCAGAGTTCATTTGAAATGCTTTTCAATTTTAGGGTCTTATAGCTCAAAATAATTAGTAAATGCATGAAAAATAACAAATGAAGTCAGAAAGGATTGAAAAATGATGATGTGGCTTTGAATGGTGCATTCTGAACACACAAAAAGTCAGGAGTTCAAATAAGTTTTTAAAAATGAAATCCCTTTGTAATATACGTGTTTTCGTATGAAATCCTGATACTTTGAAAGAGATTGTCCGTTTTGTACACGAATGTATCCAGTATTTGCCGGGACCCTCTCAACTTTCTTGCACATGCTATGTGGATGAAATGATGATACCATGCCAACTTTCAACCTTTTCAGAGTTCATTTGAAATGCTTTTCAATTTTAGGGTCTTATAGCTCAAAATAATTAGTAAATGCGTGAAAAATAACAAATGAAGTCAGAAAGGATTGAAAAATGATGATGTGGCTTTGAATGGTGCATTTTGAACACACAAAAATTCAGGAGTTCAAATAAGTTTTAAAAAATGAAATCC
>NW_025228337.1:71184-71677 GCF_018294505.1 Triticum aestivum | reverse complement strand
TTAGGGTCTTATAGCTCAAAATAATTAGTAAATGCATGAAAAATAACAAATGAAGTCAGAAAGGATTGAAAAATGATGATGTGGCTTTGAATGGTGCATTTTGAACACACAAAAATTCAGGAGTTCAAATAAGTTTTAAAAATGAAATCCCTTTGTAACAGACAAGTTTCCGTATGAAATCCTGATACTTTCATAGAGATTGTCCGTTTTGTACACGAAGTGCATCTAGTTTTTGCCGGGACCCTCTCAACTTTATTGCACATGCTATGTGGATGAAATGATGATACCATGCCAACTTTCAACCTTTTCAGAGTTCATTTGAAATGCTTTTCAATTTTGGGGTCTTATAGCTCAAAATTATTAGTAAATGCATGAAAAATAACAAATGAAGTCAGAAAGGATTGAAAAATGATGATGTGGCTTTGAATGGTGCATTTTGAACACACAAAAAGTCAGGAGTTCAAATAAGTTTAAAAAAGTGAAATCCCTTTGT
>NW_025228337.1:70399-71174 GCF_018294505.1 Triticum aestivum | reverse complement strand
AATCCTGATACTTTGAAAGAGATTGTCCGTTTTGTACACGAATGTATCCAGTATTTGCCGGGACCCTCTCAACTTTCTTGCACATGCTATGTGGATGAAATGATGATACCATGCCAACTTTCAACCTTTTCAGAGTTCATTTGAAATGCTTTTCAATTTTAGGGTCTTATAGCTCAAAATAATTAGTAAATGCGTGAAAAATAACAAATGAAGTCAGAAAGGATTGAAAAATGATGATGTGGCTTTGAATGGTGCATTTTGAACACACAAAAATTCAGGAGTTCAAATAAGTTTTAAAAAATGAAATCCTTTTGTAACATACGTGTTTCCGTATGAAATCCTGATACTTTGAAAGAGGTTGTCCGTTTTGTACACGAAGTGTATCCAGTATTTGCCGGGACCCTCTCAACTTTCTTGCACATGCTATGTGGATGAAATGATGATACCATGCCAACTTTCAACCTTTTCAGAGTTCATTTGAAATGCTTTTCAATTATAGGGTCTTATAGCTCAAAATAATTAGTAAATGCATGAAAAATAACAAATGAAGTCAGAAAAGATTGAAAAATTATGATGTGGCTTTGAATGGTGCATTCTGAACACACAAAAAGTCAGGAGTTGAAATAAGTTTTAAAAAATGAAATCCCTTTGTAACATACGTGTTTCCGTATGAAATCCTGATACTTTGAAAGAGATTGTCCGTTTTGTACACGAAGTGCATCCAGTATTTGTCGGGACCCTCTCAACTTTCTTGCACATGCTATGTGGATGAAAT
>NW_025228337.1:60111-61627 GCF_018294505.1 Triticum aestivum | reverse complement strand
GATGTGGCTTTGAATGGTGCATTTTGAACACACAAAAAGTCAGGAGTTCAAATAAGTTTAGAAAAATGAAATCCCTTTGTAAGAGACGAGTTTCCGTATGAAATCCTGATACTTTGATAGAGATTGTTCGTTTTGTACACGAAGTGCATCCAGTATTTGGCGGGACCCTCTCAACTTTCTTGCACATGCTATGTGGATGAAATGATGATACCATGCCAACTTTCAACCTTTTCAGAGTTCATTTGAAATGCTTTTCAATTTTAGGGTCTTATAGCTCAAAATAATTAGTAAATGCATGAAAAATAACAAATGAAGTCAGAAAAGATTGAAAAATTATGATGTGGCTTTGAATGGTGCATTCTGAACACACAAAAAGTCAGGAGTTCAAATAAGTTTTTAAAAATGAAATCCCTTTGTAACATACGTGTTTCCGTATGAAATCCTGATACTTTGAAAGAGATTGTCCTATTTGTACACGAATGTATCCAGTATTTGCCGGGACCCTCTCAACTTTCTTGCACATGCTATGTGGATGAAATGATGATACCATGCCAACTTTCAACCTTTTCAGAGTTCATTTGAAATGATTTTCAATTTTAGGTTCTTATAGCTCAAAATAATTAGTAAATGCATGAAAAATAACAAATGAAGTCAGAAAGGATTGAAAAATGATGATGTGGCTTTGAATGGTGCATTTTGAACACACAAAAATTCAGGAGTTCAAATAAGTTTTAAAAAATGAAATCCCTTTGTAACAGACGAGTTTCCGTATGAAATCCTGATACTTTGAAAGAGATTGTCCGTTTTGTACACGAAGTGCATCCAGTATTTGCCGGGACCCTCTCAACTTTCTTGCACGTGCTATGTGGATGAAATGATGATACCATGCCAACTTTCAACCTTTTCAGAGTTTATTTGAAATGCTTTTCAATTTTAGGGTCTTATAGCTCAAAATAATTTGTAAATGCGTGTAAAATAACAAATGAAGCCAGAAAAGATTGAAAAATTATCATGTGACTTTGAATGGTGCATTCTGAACACACAAAAAGTCAGGAGTTCAAATAAGTTTTTAAAAATGAAATCCTTTTGTAACATACGTGTTTCTGTATGAAATCCTGATACTTTGAAAGAGGTTGTCCGTTTTGTACACGAAGTGTATCCAGTATTTGCCGGGACCCTGTCAACTTTCTTGCACATGCTATGTGGATGAAATGATGATACCATGCCAACTTTCAACCTTTTCAGAGTTCATTTGAAATGATTTTCAATTTTAGGGTCTTATAGCTCAAAATAATTAGTAAATGCATGAAAAATAACAAATGAATTCAGAAAGGATTGAAAAATGATGATGTGGCTTTGAATGGTGCATTTTGAACACACCAAAATTCAGGAGTTCACATAAGTTTTAAAAAATGAAATCCCTTTGTAACAGACGAGTTTCCGTATGAAATCCTGATACTTTGAAAGAGATTGTCCGTTTTGTACACGAAGTGCATCCAGTTTTTGCCGGGACCAT
>NW_025228337.1:59241-60101 GCF_018294505.1 Triticum aestivum | reverse complement strand
AAAAGTCAGGAGTTCAAATAAGTTTTTAAAAATGAAATCCCTTTGTAACATACGTGTTTCCGTATGAAATCCTGATACTTTGAAAGAGATTGTCCTATTTGTACACGAATGTATCCAGTATTTGCCGGGACCCTCTCAACTTTCTTGCACATGCTATGTGGATGAAATGATGATACCATGCCAACTTTCAACCTTTTCAGAGTTCATTTGAAATGATTTTCAATTTTAGGTTCTTATAGCTCAAAATAATTAGTAAATGCATGAAAAATAACAAATGAAGTCAGAAAGGATTGAAAAATGATGATGTGGCTTTGAATGGTGCATTTTGAACACACAAAAATTCAGGAGTTCAAATAAGTTTTAAAAAATGAAATCCCTTTGTAACAGACGAGTTTCCGTATGAAATCCTGATACTTTGAAAGAGATTGTCCGTTTTGTACACGAAGTGCATCCAGTATTTGCCGGGACCCTCTCAACTTTCTTGCACATGCTATGTGGATGAAATGATGATACCATGCGAACTTTCAACCTTTTCAGAGTTCATTTGAAATGCTTTTCAATTTTAGGGTCTTATAGCTCAAAATAATTTGTAAATGCGTGTAAAATAACAAATGAAGCCAGAAAAGATTGAAAAATTATCATGTGGCTTTGAATGGTGCATTTTGAACGCACAAAAAGTCAGGAGTTCAAATAAGTTTTTAAAAATGAAATCCTTTTGTAACATACGTGTTTCTGTATGAAATCCTGATACTTTGAAAGAGGTTGTCCGTTTTGTACACGAAGTGTATCCAGTATTTGCCGGGACCCTGTCAACTTTCTTGCACATGCTATGTGGATGAAATGATGATACCATGCCAACT
>NW_025228337.1:58720-59231 GCF_018294505.1 Triticum aestivum | reverse complement strand
TTTTCAATTTTAGGGTCTTATAGCTCAAAATAATTAGTAAATGCATGAAAAATAACAAATGAAGTCAGAAAAGATTGAAAATGATGATGTGGCTTTGAATGGTGCATTTTGAACGCACAAAAAGTCAGGAGTTCAAATAAGTTTTAAAAAATGAAATCCCTTTGTAACATACGTGTTTCCATATGAAATCCTGATACTTTGAAAGAGATTGTCCGTTTTGTACACGAAGTGCATCCAGTTTTTGCCGGGACCCTCTCAACTTTCTTGCACATGCTATGTGGATGAAATGATGATACCATGCCAACTTTCAACCTTTTCAGAGTTCATTTGAAATGCTTTTCAATTTTAGGGTCTTATAGCTCAAAATATTTAGTAAATGCGTGAAAAATAACAAATGAAGTCAGAAAGGATTGAAAAATGATGATGTGGCTTTGAATGGTGCATTTTGAACACACAAAAATTCAGGAGTTCAAATAAGTTTTAAAAAATGAAATCCCTTTCTAACAGACGA
>NW_025228337.1:58075-58710 GCF_018294505.1 Triticum aestivum | reverse complement strand
TTTCAGAGTTCATTTGAAATGATTTTCAATTTTAGGGTCTTATAGCTCAAAATAATTAGTAAATGCATGAAAAATAACAAATGAATTCAGAAAGGATTGAAAAATGATGATGTGGCTTTGAATGGTGCATTTTGAACACACCAAAATTCAGGAGTTCACATAAGTTTTAAAAAATGAAATCCCTTTGTAACAGACGAGTTTCCGTATGAAATCCTGATACTTTGAAAGAGATTGTCCGTTTTGTACACGAAGTGCATCCAGTTTTTGCCGGGACCATCTCAACTTTCTTGCACATGCTATGTGGATGAAATGATGATACCATGCCAACTTTCAACCTTTTCAGAGTTCATTTGAAATGCTTTTCAATTTTAGGGTCTTATAGCTCAAAATAATTATTAAATGCATGAAAAATAACAAATGAAGTCAGAAAGGATTGAAAAATGATGATGTGGCTTTGAATGGTGTATTCTGAACACACAAAAAGTCAAGAGTTCAAATAAGTTTTTAAAAATGAAATCCCTTTGTAACATACGTGTTTCCGTATGAAATCCTGATACTTTGAAAGAGATTGTCCGTTTTGTACATGAATGTATCCAGTATTTGCCGGGACCCTCTCAACTTTCTTGCACATGCTA
>NW_025228337.1:57470-57996 GCF_018294505.1 Triticum aestivum | reverse complement strand
GCATGAAAAATAACAAATGAAGTCAGAAAGGCTTGAAAAATGATGATGTGGCTTTGAATGGTGCATTTTGAACACACACAAAGTTAGGAGTTCAAGTAAGTTTTAAAAATGAAATCCCTTTGTAATAGACGAGTTTCCGGATGAAATCCTGATACTTTGAAAGAGATTGTCCGTTTTGTACACGAAGTGCATCCAGTTTTTTCCGTAACCCTCTCAACTTTCTTGCACATGCTATGTTGATGAAATGATGATATGATGCCAACTTTCAACCTTTTCAGAGTTCATTTGAAATGCTTTTCAATTTTAGGGTCTTATAGCTCAAAATAATTAGTAAATGCATGAAAAATAACAAATGAAGTCAGAAAGGATTGAAAAATGATGATGTGGCTTTGAATGGTGCATTTTGAACACCCAAAAAGTCAGGAGTTCAAATAAGTTTTAAAAAATGAAATCCCTTTGTAACAGACGAGTTTCCGGATGAAATCCTGATACTTTCAAAGAGATTGTCCCTTTTGTACACGAAGTG
>NW_025228337.1:56727-57453 GCF_018294505.1 Triticum aestivum | reverse complement strand
AATGGTGTATTCTGAACACACAAAAAGTCAAGAGTTCAAATAAGTTTTTAAAAATGAAATCCCTTTGTAACATACGTGTTTCCGTATGAAATCCTGATACTTTGAAAGAGATTGTCCGTTTTGTACATGAATGTATCCAGTATTTGCCGGGACCCTCTCAACTTTCTTGCACATGCTATGTGGATGAAATGATGATACCATGCCAACTTTCAACCTTTTCAGAGTACATTTGAAATGCTTTTCAATTTTACGGTCTTATAGCTCAAAATAATTAGTAAATGCGTGAAAAATAACAAATGAAGTCAGAAAGGATTGAAAAATGATGATGTGGCTTTGAATGGTGCATTTTGAACACACAAAAATTCAGGAGTTCAAATAAGTTTTAAAAAATGAAATCCCTTTGTAATAGACGAGTTTCCGTAGGAAATCCTGATACTGTGAAAGAGATTGTCCGTTTTGTACACGAAGTGCATCCAGTTTTTGCCGGGACCCTCTCAACTTTCTTGCACATGCTATGTGGATGAAATGATGATACCATGCCAACTTTCAACCTTTTCAGAGTTCATTTGAAATGCTTTTCAATTTTAGGGTCTTATAGCTCAAAATAATTAGTAAATGCATGAAAAATAACAAATGAAGTCAGAAAGGATTGAAAAATGATGATGTGGCTTTGAATGGTGCATTTTGAACACACAAAAAGTCAGGAGTTCAAATAAGTTTAAAAAA
>NW_025228337.1:56223-56717 GCF_018294505.1 Triticum aestivum | reverse complement strand
ACAAAAAGTCAGGAGTTCAAATAAGTTTTTAAAAATGAAATCCCTTTTTAACAGACGAGTTTCCATATGAAATCCTGATACATTGAAAAAGATTGTCCGTTTGTACACGAAGTGCATCCAGTTTTTGCCGTAACCCTCTTAACTTTCTTGCACATGCTATGTGGATGAAATGATGATACCATGCCAACTTTCAACCTTTTCAGAGTTCCTCTGAAATGCTTTTCAATTTTATGGTCTTATAGCTCAAAATAATTAGTAAATGCATGAAAAATAACAAATGAAGTCAGAAAGGATTGAAAAATGATGATGTGGCTTTGAATGGTGCATTTTGAACACCCAAAAAGTCAGGAGTTCAAATAAGTTTAAAAAAATGAAATCCCTTTGTAACAGACGAGTTTCCGTATGAAATCCTGATACTTTGAAAGAGATCGTCCATTTTGTACACGAAGTGCATCCAGTTTTTGCCGTAACCCTCTCAACTTTCTTGCACATGC
>NW_025228337.1:55702-56213 GCF_018294505.1 Triticum aestivum | reverse complement strand
TTTTCAATTTTAGGGTCTTATAGCTCAAAATAATTAGTAAATGCATGAAAAATAACAAATGAAGTCAGAAAAGATTGAAAATGATGATGTGGCTTTGAATGGTGCATTTTGAACGCACAAAAAGTCAGGAGTTCAAATAAGTTTTAAAAAATGAAATCCCTTTGTAACATACGTGTTTCCATATGAAATCCTGATACTTTGAAAGAGATTGTCCGTTTTGTACACGAAGTGCATCCAGTTTTTGCCGGGACCCTCTCAACTTTCTTGCACATGCTATGTGGATGAAATGATGATACCATGCCAACTTTCAACCTTTTCAGAGTTCATTTGAAATGCTTTTCAATTTTAGGGTCTTATAGCTCAAAATATTTAGTAAATGCGTGAAAAATAACAAATGAAGTCAGAAAGGATTGAAAAATGATGATGTGGCTTTGAATGGTGCATTTTGAACACACAAAAATTCAGGAGTTCAAATAAGTTTTAAAAAATGAAATCCCTTTCTAACAGACGA
>NW_025228337.1:54930-55692 GCF_018294505.1 Triticum aestivum | reverse complement strand
GAATGGTGCATTCTGAACACACAAAAAGTCAGGAGTTCAAATAAGTTTTAAAAAGTGAAATCCCTTTGTAACATACGTGTTTCCGTATGAAATCCTGATACTTTGAAAGAGATTGTCCGTTTTGTACACGAAGTGTATCCAGTATTTGCCGGGACCCTCTCAACTTTCTTGCACATGCTATGTGTATGAAATGATGATACCATGCCAACTTTCAACCTTTTCAGAGTTCATTTGAAATGCTTTTAAATTTTAGGGTCTTATAGCTCAAAATAATTAGTAAATGCATGAAAAATAACAAATGAAGTCAGAAAAGATTGAAAAATTATGATGTGGCTTTGAATGGTGCATTCTGAACACACAAAAAGTCAGGAGTTCAAATAAGTTTTAAAAAATGAAATCCCTATGTAACATACGTGTTTCCGTATGAAATCCTGATACTTTGAAAGAGATTGTCCGTTTTGTACACGAAGTGTATCCAGTATTTGCCGGGACCCACTCAACTTTCTTGCACATGCGATGTGGATGAAATGATGATACCATGCCAACTTTCAACCTTTTCAGAGTTCATTTGAAATGCTTTTCAATTTTAGGGTCTTATAGCTCACAATAATTAGTAAATGCATGAAAAATAACAAATGAAGTTAGAAAGGATTGAAAAATGATGATGTGGCTTTGAATGGTGCATTTTGAACACACAAAAATTCAGGAGTTCAAATAAGTTTTAAAAAATGAAATCCCTTTGTAACAGACGAGTTTCCGTAT
>NW_025228337.1:49131-49978 GCF_018294505.1 Triticum aestivum | reverse complement strand
TTCAGGGTCTTATAGCTCAAAATAATTAGTAAATGCATGAAAAATACCAAATGAAGTCAGAAAGGATTGAAAAATGATGATGTGGCTTGGAATGGTGCATTTTGAACACACAAAAATTCAGGAGTTCAAATAAGTTTTAAAAAATGAAATCCCTTTGTAACAGACGAGTTTCCGTATGAAATCCTAATACTTTGAAAGAGATTGTCCGTTTTGTACACGAAGTGCATCCAGTTTTTATCGGGACCCTCTCAACTTTCTTGCACATGCTATGTGGATGAAATAATGATACCATGCAAACTTTAACCTTTAGATAGTTCATTTGAAATGCTTTTCAATTTTAGGGTCTTATAGCTCAAAATAATTAGTAAATGCAGGAAAAATAACAAATGAAGTCAGAAAAGATTGAAAAATGATGATGTGGCTTTGAATGGTGCATTCTGAACACACAAAAAGTCAGGAGTTCAAATAAGTTTAAAAAAATGAAATCCCTTTGTAACAGACGAGTTTCCGTATGAAATCCTGATACTTTGAAAGAGATTGTCCGTTTCGTACACGAAGTGCATCCAGTTTTTGCCGGGACCCTCTCAACTTTCTTGCACATGCTATGTGGATGAAATGATGATACCATGCCAACTTTCAACCTTTTCAGAGTTCATTTGAAATGCTTTTCAATTTTAGGGTCTTATAGCTCAAAATAATTAGTAAATGCATGAAAAATAACAAATTAAGTCACAAAGGATTGAAAAATGATGATGTGGCTTTGAATGGTGCATTTTGAACACACAAAAATTCAGGAGTTCAAATAAGTTTAAAAAAAATGAAATCCCTTTGTAACAGACGAGTTTCC
>NW_025228337.1:48217-49121 GCF_018294505.1 Triticum aestivum | reverse complement strand
AAAATGATGATGTGGCTTTGAATGGTGCATTTTGAACGCACAAAAAGTCAGGAGTTCAAATAAGTTTTAAAAAATGAAATCCCTTTGTAACATACGTGTTTCCGTATGAAATCCTGATACTTTGAAAGAGATTGTCCGTTTTGTACACGAAGTGCATCCAGTTTTTGCCGGGACCCTCTCAACTTTCTTGCACATGCTATGTGGATGAAATGATGATACCAAGCCAACTTTCAACCTTTTCAGAGTTCATTTGAAATGCTTTTCAATTTTAGGGTCTTATAGCTCAAAATAATTAGTAAATGCATGAAAAATAACAAATGAAGTCAGAAAGGATTGAAAAATGATGATGTGGCTTTGAATTGTGCATTTCGAACACACAAAAAGTCAGGAGTTCAAATAAGTTTTTAAAAATGAAATCCCTTTGTAACATACGTGTTTCCGTATGAAATCCTGATACTTTGAAAGAGATTGTCCGTTTTGTACACGAATATATCCAGTATTTGCCGGGACCCTCTCAACTTTCTTGCACATGCTATGTGGATGAAATGATGATACCATGCCAACTTTCAACCTTTTCAGAGTTCATTTGAAATGCTTTTCAATTTTAGGGTCTTATAGCTCAAAATAATTAGTAAATGCGTGAAAAATAACAAATGAAGTCAGAAAGGATTGAAAAATGATGATGTGGCTTTGAATGGTGCATTTTGAACACACAAAAATTCAGGAGTTCAAATAAGTTTAAAAAAATGAAATCCCTTTCTAACAGACGAGTTTCCGTATGAAATCCTGATACTTTGAAAGAGATTGTCCGTTTTGTACACGAAGTGCATCCAGTTTTTGCCGGGACCCTCTCAACTTTCTTGCACATGCTATGTGGATGAAATGATGATACCATGCCAACTTT
>NW_025228337.1:47312-48054 GCF_018294505.1 Triticum aestivum | reverse complement strand
AGGAGTTCAAATAAGTTTTAAAAAATGAAATCCCTTTGTAACAGACGAGTTTCCGTATGAAATCCTGATACTTTGAAAGAGATTGTCCGTTTTGTACACGAAGTGCATCCAGTATTTGTCGGGACCCTCTCAACTTTCTTGCACATGCTATGTGGATGAAATGATGATACCATGCCAACTTTCAACCTTTTCAGAGTTCATTTGAAATGCTTTTCAATTTTAGGGTCTTATAGCTCAAAATAATTATTAAATGCATGAAAAATAACAAATGAAGTCAGAAAGGATTGAAAAATGATGATGTGGCTTTGAATGGTGTATTCTGAACACACAAAAAGTCAAGAGTTCAAATAAGTTTGTAAAAATGAAATCCCTTTGTAACATACGTGTTTCCGTATGAAATCCTGATACTTTGAAAGAGATTGTCCGTTTTGTACATGAATGTATCCAGTATTTGCCGGGACCCTCTCAACTTTCTTGCACATGCTATGTGGATGAAATGATGATACCATGCCAACTTTCAACCTTTTCAGAGTTCATTTGAAATGCTTTTCAATTTTAGGGTCTTATAGCTCAAAATAATTAGTAAATGCGTGAAAAATAACAAATGAAGTCAGAAATGATTGAAAAATGATGATGTGGCTTTGAATGGTGCATTTTGAACACACAAAAATTCAGGAGTTCAAATAAGTTTTAAAAAATGAAATTCCTTTGTAATAGACGAGTTTCCGTAGGAAATCCTGAT
>NW_025228337.1:46077-46433 GCF_018294505.1 Triticum aestivum | reverse complement strand
TTCAAATAAGTTTTAAAAAATGAAATCCCTTTGTAATAGACGAGTTTCCGTAGGAAATCCTGATACTGTGAAAGAGATTGTCCGTTTTGTACACGAAGTGCATCCAGTTTTTGCCGGGACCCTCTCAACTTTCTTGCACATGCTATGTGGATGAAATGATGATACCATGCCAACTTTCAACCTTTTCAGAGTTCATTTGAAATGCTTTTCAATTTTAGGGTCTTATAGCTCAAAATAATTAGTAAATGCATGAAAAATAACAAATGAAGTCAGAAAGGATTGAAAAATGATGATGTGGCTTTGAATGGTGCATTTTGAACACACAAAAAGTCAGGAGTTCAAATAAGTTTAAAAAA
>NW_025228337.1:39342-40447 GCF_018294505.1 Triticum aestivum | reverse complement strand
AAAAATGAAATCCCTTTGTAACATACGTGTTTCCGTATGAAATCCTGATACTTTGAAAGAGATTGTCCGTTTTGTACACGAAGTGTATCCAGTATTTGCCGGGACCCTCTCAACTTTCTTGCACATGCTATGTGGATGAAATGATGATACCATGCCAACTTTCAACCTTTTCAGAGTTCATTTGAAATGCTTTTCAATTTTAGGGTCTTATAGCTCAAAATAATTAGTAAATGCATGAAAAATAACAAATGAAGTCAGAAAAGATTGCAAAATTATGATGTGGCTTTGAATGGTGCATTCTGAACACACAAAAATTCAGGAGTTGAAATAAGTTTTAAAAAATGAAATCCCTTTGTAACATACGTGTTTCCGTATAAAATCCTGATACTTTCAAAGAGATTGTCCGTTTTGTACACGAAGTGCATCCAGTATTTGTCGGGACCCTCTCAACTTTCTTGCACATGCTATGTGGATGAAATGATGATACCATGCCAACTTTCAACCTTTTCAGAGTTCATTTGAAATGCTTTTCAATTTTAGGGTCTTATAGCTCAAAATAATTAGTAAATGCATGAAAAATAACAAATGAAGTCAGAAAGGATTGAAAAATGATGATGTGGCTTTGAATGGTGCATTTCGATCACACAAAAAGTCAGGAGTTCACATAAGTTTTTAAAAATGAAATCCCTTTGTAACAGACGAGTTTCCGTATGAAATCCTGATACTTTGAAAGAGATTGTCCGTTTTGTACACGAATGTATCCAGTATTTGCCGGGACCCTCTCAACTTTCTTGGACATGCTATGTGGATGAAATGATGATACCATGCCAACTTTCAACCTTTTCAGAGTTCATTTGAAATGCTTTTCAATTTTAGGGTCTTATAGCTCAAAATAATTAGTAAATGCATGAAAAATAACAAATGAAGTCAGAAAAGATTGAAAAATGATGATGTGGCTTTGAATGGTGCATTTTGAACGCACAAAAAGTCAGGAGTTCAAATAAGTTTTAAAAAATGAAATCCCTTTGTAACATACGTGTTTCCGTATGAAATCCTGATACTTTGAAAGAGATTGTCCGTTTTGTACACGAAGTGTATCCAGTAT
>NW_025228337.1:39054-39297 GCF_018294505.1 Triticum aestivum | reverse complement strand
TAGGGTCTTATAGCTCAAAATAATTAGTAAATGCATGAAAAATAACAAATGAAGTCAGAAAAGATTGAAAAATGATGATGTGGCTTTGAATGGTGCATTCTGAACACACAAAAAGTCAGGAGTTCAAATAAGTTTTAAAAAATGAAATCCCTTTGTAACATACGTGTTTCCGTATGAAATCCTGATACTTTGAAAGAGATTGTCCGTTTTGTACACGAAGTGCATCCAGTATTTGCCGGGACC
>NW_025228337.1:36155-36714 GCF_018294505.1 Triticum aestivum | reverse complement strand
AATAAGTTTTAAAAAATGAAATCCTTTTGTAACATACGTGTTTCCGTATGAAATCCTGATACTTTGAAAGAGGTTGTCCGTTTTGTACACGAAGTGTATCCAGTATTTGCCGGGACCCTGTCAACTTTCTTGCACATGCTATGTGGATGAAATGATGATACCATGCCAACTTTCAACCTTTTCAGAGTGCATTTGAAATGATTTTCAATTTTAGGGTCTTATAGCTCAAAATAATTAGTAAATGCATGAAAAGTAACAAATGATATCAGAAAGGATTGAAAAATAATGATGTGGCTTTGAATGGTGCATTTTGAACACACAAAAATTCAGGAGTTCACATAAGTTTTAAAAAATGAAATCCCTTTGTAACAGACGAGTTTCCGTATGAAATCCTGATACTTTGAAAGAGATTGTCCGTTTTGTACACGAAGTGCATCCAGTTTTTGCCGGGACCCTCTCAACTTTCTTGCACATGTTATGTGGATGAAATGATGATACCATATCAACTTTCAACCTTTACAGAGTTCATTTGAAATGCTTTTCAATTTTATGGTCTTAT
>NW_025228337.1:31667-32487 GCF_018294505.1 Triticum aestivum | reverse complement strand
ATGAAGTCAGAAAAGATTGAAAAATGATCATGTGGCTTTGAATGGTGCATTCTGAACACACAAAAAGTCAGGAGTTCAAATAAGTTTTAAAAAATGAAATCCCTTTGTAACAGACGAGTTTCCGTATGAAATCCTGATACTTTGAAAGAGAATTTCCGTTTTGTACACGAAGTGCATCCAGTATTTGTCGGGACCCTCTCAACTTTCTTGCACATTCTATGTGGATGAAATGATGATACCATGCCAACTTTCAACCTTTTCAGAGTTCATTTGAAATGCTTTTCAATTTCAGGGTCTTATAGCTCAAAATAATTAGTAAACGCATGAAAAATAACAAATGAAGTGAGAAAAGATTGAAAAATTATGATGTGGCTTTGAATGGTGCATTCTGAACACACAAAAATTCAGGAGTTCAAATAAGTTTCAAAAAATGAAATCCCTTTGTAACAGACGAGTTTCCGTATGAAATCCTGATACTTTGAAAGAGATTGTCCGTTTTGTACACGAAGTGAATCCAGTTTTTGCCGGGACCCTCTCAACTTTCTTGCACATGCTATGTGGATGAAATGATGATACAATGCCAACTTTCAACCTTTTCAGAGTTCATTTGAAACGCTTTTCAATTTCACGGTCTTATAGCTCAAAATAATTAGTAAATGCATGAAAAATAACAAATGAAGTCAGAAAGGATTGAAAAATGATGATGTGGCTTGGAATGGTGCATTCTGAACACACAAAAAGTCAGTAGTTCAAATAAGTTTTTAAAAATCAAATCCCTTTGTAACATACGTGTTTCCGTATGAAATCCTGATACTTTGAA
>NW_025228337.1:29477-31602 GCF_018294505.1 Triticum aestivum | reverse complement strand
TTCATTTGAAATGCTTTTCAATTTCAGGGTCTTATAGCTCAAAATAATTAGTAAATGCATGAAAAATAACAAATGAAGTCAGAAAGGATTGAAAAATGATGATGTGGCTTTGAATGGTGCATTTTGAACACACAAAAATTCAGGAGTTCAAATAAGTTTTAAAAAATGAAATCCTTTTGTAACAGACGAGTTTCCGTATGAAATCATGATACTTTGAAAGAGATTGTCCGTTTTGTACACGAAGTGCATCCAGTATTTGTCGGGACCCTCTCAACTTTCTTGCACATGCTATGTGGATGAAATGATGATACCATGCCAACTTTCAACCTTTTCAGGGTTCATTTGAAATGCTTTTCAATTTCAGGGTCTTATAGCTCAAAATAATTAGTAAATGCATGAAAAATAACAAATGAAGTCAGAAAGGATTGAAAAATGATGATGTGGCTTGGAATGGTGCATTCTGAACACACAAAAAGTCAGTAGTTCAAATAAGTTTTTAAAAATCAAATCCCTTTGTAACATACGTGTTTCCGTATGAAATCCTGATACTTTCTGACTTCATTTGAAATGCTTTTCAATTTCAGGGTCTTATAGCTCAAAATAATTAGTAAATGCATGAAAAATAACAAATGAAGTCAGAAAGGATTGAAAAATGATGATGTGGCTTTGAATGGTGCATTTTGAACACACAAAAATTCAGGAGTTCAAATAAGTTTTAAAAAATGAAATCCTTTTGTAACAGACGAGTTTCCGTATGAAATCATGATACTTTGAAAGAGATTGTCCGTTTTGTACACGAAGTGCATCCAGTATTTGTCGGGACCCTCTCAACTTTCTTGCACATGCTATGTGGATGAAATGATGATACCATGCCAACTTTCAACCTTTTCAGGGTTCATTTGAAATGCTTTTCAATTTCAGGGTCTTATAGCTCAAAATAATTAGTAAATGCATGAAAAATAACAAATGAAGTCAGAAATTATTGAAAAATGATGATGTGGCTTGGAATGGTGCATTCTGAACACACAAAAAGTCAGTAGTTCAAATATGTTTTTAAAAATCAAATCCCTTTGTAACATACGTGTTTCCGTATGAAATCCTGATACTTTCTGACTTCATTTGAAATGCTTTTCAATTTCAGGGTCTTATAGCTCAAAATAATTAGTAAATGCATGAAAAATAACAAATGAAGTCAGAAAGGATTGAAAAATGATGATGTGGCTTTGAATGGTGCATTTTGAACACACAAAAATTCAGGAGTTCAAATAAGTTTTAAAAAATGAAATCCTTTTGTAACAGACGAGTTTCCGTATGAAATCATGATACTTTGAAAGAGATTGTCCGTTTTGTACACGAAGTGCATCCAGTATTTGTCGGGACCCTCTCAACTTTCTTGCACATGCTATGTGGATGAAATGATGATACCATGCCAACTTTCAACCTTTTCAGGGTTCATTTGAAATGCTTTTCAATTTCAGGGTCTTATAGCTCAAAATAATTAGTAAATGCATGAAAAATAACAAATGAAGTCAGAAAGGATTGAAAAATGATGATGTGGCTTGGAATGGTGCATTCTGAACACACAAAAAGTCAGTAGTTCAAATAAGTTTTTAAAAATCAAATCCCTTTGTAACATACGTGTTTCCGTATGAAATCCTGATACTTTGAAAGAGATTGTCCGTTTTGTACACGAAGTGTATCCAGTATTTGTCAGGACCCTCTAAACTTTCTTGCACATGCTATGTGGATGAAATTATGATACCATGCCAACTTTCAACCTTTTCAGAGTTCATTTGAAATGCTTTTCAATTTTAGGGTCTTATAGCTCAAAATAATTAGTAAATGCATGGAAAATAACAAATGAAGTCAGAAAATATTAAAAATGATCATGTGGCTTTGAATGGTGCATTCTCAACACACAAAAAGTCAGGAGTTCAAATAAGTTTTAAAAAATGAAATCCCTCTGTAACAGGCGAGTTTCTGTATGAAATCCTGATACTTTGAAAGAGATTGTCCGTTTTGTACACGAAGTGCATCCAGTATTTGTCGGGACCCTCTCAACTTTCTTGCACATTCTATGTGGATGAAATGATGATACCATGCCAACTTTCAACCTTTTCAGAGT
>NW_025228337.1:26405-27352 GCF_018294505.1 Triticum aestivum | reverse complement strand
AGTCAGAAAGGATTGAAAAATGATGATGTGGCTTTGAATGGTGCGTTTTGAACACACAAAAATTCAGGAGTTCAAATAAGTTTTTAAAAATGAAATCCCTTTGTAACAGACGAGTTTCCGTATGAAATCCTGATACTTTGAAAGAGATTGTCCGTTTTGTACACGAAGTGCATCCAGTATTTGCCGGGACCCTCTCAACTTTCTTGCACATGCTATGTGGATGAAATGATGATACCATGCCACCTTTCAACCTTTTCAGAGTTCATTTGAAATGCTTTTCAATTTTAGGGTCTTATAGCTCAAAATAATTAGTAAATGCGTGTAACATAACAAATGAAGCCAGAAAAGATTGAAAAATTATGATGTGGCTTTGAATGGTGCATTCTGAACACACAAAAAGTCAGGAGTTCAAATGAGTTTTAAAAAATGAAATCCTTTTGTAACATACGTGTTTCCGTATAAAATCCTGATACTTTGAAAGAGGTTGTCCGTTTTGTACACGAAGTGTATCCAGTATTTGCCGGGACCCTGTCAACTTTCTTGCACACGCTATGTGGATGAAATGATGATACCATGCCAACTTTCAACCTTTTCAGAGTTCATTTGAAATGATTTTCAATTTTAGGGTCTTATAGCTCAAAATAGTTAGTAAATGCATGAAAAGTAACAAATGATATCAGAAAGGATTGAAAAATGAAGATGTGGCTTTGAATGGTGCATTTTGAACACACAAAAATTCAGGAGTTCACATAAGTTTTAAAAAATGAAATCCCTTTGTAACAGACGAGTTTCCGTATGAAATCCTGATACTTTTAAAGAGATTGTCCGTTTTGTACACGAAGTGCATCCAGTTTTTGCCGGGACCCTCTCAACTTTCTTGCACATGCTATGTGGATGAAATGATGATACCATACCAACTTTAAACCTTTTCAGAGTTCATTTGAAAT
>NW_025228337.1:25569-25928 GCF_018294505.1 Triticum aestivum | reverse complement strand
CATTTGAAATGCTTTTCAATTTTAGGGTCTTATAGCTCAAAATAATTATTAAATGCATGAAAAATAACAAATGAAGTCAGAAAAGATTGAAAAATTATGATGTGGCTTTGAATGGTGCATTCTGAACACACAAAAAGTCAGTAGTTCAAATAAGTTTTTAAAAATGAAATCCCTTTGTAACAGACGAGTTTCCGTATGAAATCCTGATACTTTGAAAGAGATTGTCCGTTTTGTACACGAAGTGCATCCAGTTTTTGCCGGGACCCTCTCAACTTTCTTGCACATGCTATGTGGATGAAATGATGATACCATGCCAACTTTCAACCTTTTTAGAGTTCATTTGAAATGCTTTTCAATTT
>NW_025228337.1:20107-20970 GCF_018294505.1 Triticum aestivum | reverse complement strand
AGGGTCTTATAGCTCAAAATAATTAGTAAATGCATGAAAAATAACAAATGAAGTCAGAAAGGATTGAAAAATGATGATGTGGCTTTGAATGGTGCATTTTGAACACACAAAAATTCAGGAGTTCAAATAAGTTTTAAAAAATGAAATCCTTTTGTAACAGACGAGTTTATGTATGAAATCCTGATACATTGAAAGAGATTGTCCGTTTTGTACACGAAGTGCATCCAGTATTTGTCGGGACCCTCTCAACTTTCTTGCACATGCTATGTGGATGAAATGATGATACCATGCCAACTTTCAACCTTTTCAGAGTTCATTTGAAATGCTTTTCAATTTTAGGGTCTTATAGCTCAAAATAATTAGTAAATGCATGAAAAATAACAAATGAAGTCAGAAAGATTGAAAAATTATGATGTGGCTTTTAATGGTGCATTCTGAACACACAAAAAGTCAGTAGTTCAAATAAGTTTTTAAAAATCAAATCCCTTTGTAACATACGTGTTTCCGTATGAAATCCTGATACTTTGAAAGAGATTGTCCGTTTTGTACACGAAGTGTATCCAGTATTTGTCGGGACCCTCTCAACTTTCTTGCACATGCTATGTGGATGAAATGATGATACCATGCCAACTTTCAACCTTTTCAGAGTTCATTTGAAATGCTTTTCAATTTTAGGGTCTTATAGCTCAAAATAATTAGTAAATGCATGGAAAATAACAAATGAAGTCAGAAAAGATTAAAAATGATCATGTGGCTTTGAATGGTGCATTCTCAACAAACAAAAAGTCAGGAGTTCAAATAAGTTTAAAAAAATGAAATCCCTTTGTAACAGACGAGTTTCTGTATGAAATCCTGATACTTTG
>NW_025228337.1:16872-20092 GCF_018294505.1 Triticum aestivum | reverse complement strand
AGGGTCTTATAGCTCAAAATAATTAGTAAATGCATGAAAAATAACAAATGAAGTCAGAAAGGATTGAAAAATGATGATGTGGCTTTGAATGGTGCATTTTGAACACACAAAAATTCAGGAGTTCAAATAAGTTTTAAAAAATGAAATCCTTTTGTAACAGACGAGTTTATGTATGAAATCCTGATACATTGAAAGAGATTGTCCGTTTTGTACACGAAGTGCATCCAGTATTTGTCGGGACCCTCTCAACTTTCTTGCACATGCTATGTGGATGAAATGATGATACCATGCCAACTTTCAACCTTTTCAGAGTTCATTTGAAATGCTTTTCAATTTTAGGGTCTTATAGCTCAAAATAATTAGTAAATGCATGAAAAATAACAAATGAAGTCAGAAAGATTGAAAAATTATGATGTGGCTTTGAATGGTGCATTCTGAACACACAAAAAGTCAGTAGTTCAAATAAGTTTTTAAAAATCAAATCCCTTTGTAACATACGTGTTTCCGTATGAAATCCTGATACTTTGAAAGAGATTGTCCGTTTTGTACACGAAGTGTATCCAGTATTTGTCGGGACCCTCTCAACTTTCTTGCACATGCTATGTGGATGAAATGATGATACCATGCCAACTTTCAACCTTTTCAGAGTTCATTTGAAATGCTTTTCAATTTTAGGGTCTTATAGCTCAAAATAATTAGTAAATGCATGGAAAATAACAAATGAAGTCAGAAAAGATTAAAAATGATCATGTGGCTTTGAATGGTGCATTCTCAACACACAAAAAGTCAGGAGTTCAAATAAGTTTAAAAAAATGAAATCCCTTTGTAACAGACGAGTTTCTGTATGAAATCCTGATACTTTGAAAGAGATTGTCCGTTTTGTACACGAAGTGCATCCAGTATTTGTCGGGACCCTCTCAACTTTCTTGCACATTCTATGTGGATGAAATGATGATACCATGCCAACTTTTAACCTTTTCAGAGTTCATTTGAAATGCTTTTCAATTTCAGGGTCTTATAGCTCAAAATAATTAGTAAATGCATGAAAAATAACAAATGAAGTCAGAAAGGATTGAAAAATGATGATGTGGCTTTGAATGGTGAATTTTGAACACACAAAAAGTCAGGAGTTCAAATAAGTTTTAAAAAATGAAATCCTTTTGTAACATACGTGTTTCCGTATGAAATCCTGATACTTTGAAAGAGGTTGTCCGTTTTGTACACGAAGTGTATCCAGTATTTGCCGGGACCCTGTCAACTTTCTTGCACACGCTATGTGGATGAAATGATGATACCATGCCAACTTTCAACCTTTTCAGAGTTCATTTGAAATGATTTTCAATTTTAGGGTCTTATAGCTCAAAATAATTAGTAAATGCATGAGAAGTAACAAATGATATCAGAAAGGATTGAAAAATGATGATGTGGCTTTGAATGGTGCATTTTGAACACACAAAAATTCAGGAGTTCACATAAGTTTTAAAAAATGAAATCCCTTTGTAACAGACGAGTTTCCGTATGAAATCCTGATACTTTGAAAGAGATTGTCCGTTTTGTACACGAAGTGCATCCAGTTTTTGCCGGGACCCTCTCAACTTTCTTTCACATGCTATGTGGATGAAATGATGATACCATGCCAACTTTCAACCTTTTCAGAGTTCATTTGAAATGCTTTTCAATTTTAGGGTCTTATAGCTCAAAATAATTAGTAAATGCATGAAAAATAACAAATGAAGTCAGAAAAGATTGAAAAATGATCATGTGGCTTTGAATGGTGCATTCTGAACACACAAAAAGTCAGAAGTTCAAACAAGTTTTAAAAAATGAAATCCCTTTGTAACAGACGAGTTTCCGTATGAAATCCTGATACTTTGAAAGAGATTGTCCGTTTTGTACACTAAGTGCATCCAGTATTTGTCGGGACCCTCTCAACTTTCTTGCACATTCTATGTGGATGAAATGATGATACCATGCCAACTTTCAACCTTTTTAGAGTTCATTTGAAATGCATTTCAATTTCAGGGTCTTATAGCTCAAAATAATTAGTAAATGCATGAAAAATAACAAATGAAGTCAGAAAGGATTGAAAAATGATGATGTGGCTTGGAATGGTGCATTTTGAACACACAAAAATTCAGGAGTTCAAATAAGTTTAAAAAAATAAAATCCCTTTGTAACATACGTGTTTCCGTATGAAATCCTGATACTTTGAAAGAGATTGTCCGTTTTGTACACGAAGTGCATCCAGTTTTTGCCGGGACCCTCTCAACTTTCTTGCACATGCTATGTGGATGAAATGATGATACCATGCCAACTTTCAACCTTTTCAGAGTTCATTTGAAATGCTTTTCAATTTCAGGGTCTTATAGCTCAAAATAATTAGTAAATGCATGAAAAATAACAAATGAAGTCAGAAAGGATTGAAAAATGATGATGTGGCTTTGAATGGTGCATTTTGAACACACAAAAATTCAGGAGTTCAAATAAGTTTTAAAAAATGAAATCCTTTTGTAACAGACGAGTTTATGTATGAAATCCTGATACATTGAAAGAGATTGTCCGTTTTGTACACGAAGTGCATCCAGTATTTGTCGGGACCCTCTCAACTTTCTTGCACATGCTATGTGGATGAAATGATGATACCATGCCAACTTTCAACCTTTTCAGAGTTCATTTGAAATGCTTTTCAATTTTAGGGTCTTATAGCTCAAAATAATTAGTAAATGCATGAAAAATAACAAATGAAGTCAGAAAGATTGAAAAATTATGATGTGGCTTTTAATGGTGCATTCTGAACACACAAAAAGTCAGTAGTTCAAATAAGTTTTTAAAAATCAAATCCCTTTGTAACATACGTGTTTCCGTATGAAATCCTGATACTTTGAAAGAGATTGTCCGTTTTGTACACGAAGTGTATCCAGTATTTGTCGGGACCCTCTCAACTTTCTTGCACATGCTATGTGGATGAAATGATGATACCATGCCAACTTTCAACCTTTTCAGAGTTCATTTGAAATGCTTTTCAATTTTAGGGTCTTATAGCTCAAAATAATTAGTAAATGCATGGAAAATAACAAATGAAGTCAGAAAAGATTAAAAATGATCATGTGGCTTTGAATGGTGCATTCTCAACAAACAAAAAGTCAGGAGTTCAAATAAGTTTAAAAAAATGAAATCCCTTTGTAACAGACGAGTTTCTGTATGAAATCCTGATACTTTG
>NW_025228337.1:15165-16135 GCF_018294505.1 Triticum aestivum | reverse complement strand
AGGGTCTTATAGCTCAAAATAATTAGTAAATGCATGAAAAATAACAAATGAAGTCAGAAAGGATTGAAAAATGATGATGTGGCTTTGAATGGTGCATTTTGAACACACAAAAATTCAGGAGTTCAAATAAGTTTTAAAAAATGAAATCCTTTTGTAACAGACGAGTTTATGTATGAAATCCTGATACATTGAAAGAGATTGTCCGTTTTGTACACGAAGTGCATCCAGTATTTGTCGGGACCCTCTCAACTTTCTTGCACATGCTATGTGGATGAAATGATGATACCATGCCAACTTTCAACCTTTTCAGAGTTCATTTGAAATGCTTTTCAATTTTAGGGTCTTATAGCTCAAAATAATTAGTAAATGCATGAAAAATAACAAATGAAGTCAGAAAGATTGAAAAATTATGATGTGGCTTTGAATGGTGCATTCTGAACACACAAAAAGTCAGTAGTTCAAATAAGTTTTTAAAAATCAAATCCCTTTGTAACATACGTGTTTCCGTATGAAATCCTGATACTTTGAAAGAGATTGTCCGTTTTGTACACGAAGTGTATCCAGTATTTGTCGGGACCCTCTCAACTTTCTTGCACATGCTATGTGGATGAAATGATGATACCATGCCAACTTTCAACCTTTTCAGAGTTCATTTGAAATGCTTTTCAATTTTAGGGTCTTATAGCTCAAAATAATTAGTAAATGCATGGAAAATAACAAATGAAGTCAGAAAAGATTAAAAATGATCATGTGGCTTTGAATGGTGCATTCTCAACACACAAAAAGTCAGGAGTTCAAATAAGTTTAAAAAAATGAAATCCCTTTGTAACAGACGAGTTTCTGTATGAAATCCTGATACTTTGAAAGAGATTGTCCGTTTTGTACACGAAGTGCATCCAGTATTTGTCGGGACCCTCTCAACTTTCTTGCACATTCTATGTGGATGAAATGATGATACCATGCCAACTTT
>NW_025228337.1:13512-14407 GCF_018294505.1 Triticum aestivum | reverse complement strand
TCCGTTTTGTACACGAAGTGCATCCAGTATTTGTCGGGACCCTCTCAACTTTCGTGCACATGCTATGTGGATGAAATGATGATACCATGCCAACTTTCAACCTTTTCAGAGTTCATTTGAAATGCTTTTCAATTTTAGGGTCTTATAGCTCAAAATAATTAGTAAATGCATGAAAAATAACAAATGAAGTCAGAAAAGATTGAAAAATGATCATGTGGCTTTGAATGGTGCATTCTGAACACACAAAAAGTCAGGAGTTCAAATAAGTTTTAGAAAATGAAATCCCTTTGTAACAGACGAGTTTCCGTATGAAATCCTGATACTTTGAAAGAGATTGTCCGTTTTGTACACGAAGTGCATCCAGTATTTGTCGGGACCCTCTCATCTTTCGTGCACATGCTATGTGGATGAAATGATGATACCATGCCAACTTTCAACCTTTTCAGAGTTCATTTGAAATGCTTTTCAATTTTAGGGTCTTATAGCTCAAAATAATTAGTAAATGCATGAAAAATAACAAATGAAGTCAGAAAGGATTGAAAAATGATGATGTGGCTTTGAATGGTGCATTTTGAACACACAAAAATTCAGGAGTTCAAATAAGTTTTAAAAAATGAAATCCTTTTGTAACAGACGAGTTTATGTATGAAATCCTGATACATTGAAAGAGATTGTCCGTTTTGTACACGAAGTGCATCCAGTATTTGTCGGGACCCTCTCAACTTTCTTGCACATGCTATGTGGATGAAATGATGATACCATGCCAACTTTCAACCTTTTCAGAGTTCATTTGAAATGCTTTTCAATTTTAGGGTCTTATAGCTCAAAATAATTAGTAAATGCATGAAAAATAACAAATGAAGTCAGAAAGATTGAAAAATTATGATGTGGCTTT
>NW_025228337.1:11678-13305 GCF_018294505.1 Triticum aestivum | reverse complement strand
AAGTTTTAAAAAATGAAATCCCTTTGTAACAGACGAGTTTCCGTATGAAATCCTGATACTTTGAAAGAGATTGTCCGTTTTGTACACGAAGTGCATCCAGTATTTGTCGGGACCCTCTCAACTTTCGTGCACATGCTATGTGGATGAAATGATGATACCATGCCAACTTTCAACCTTTTCAGAGTTCATTTGAAATGCTTTTCAATTTTAGGGTCTTATAGCTCAAAATAATTAGTAAATGCATGAAAAATAACAAATGAAGTCAGAAAGGATTGAAAAATGATGATGTGGCTTTGAATGGTGTATTTTGAACACACAAAAATTCAGGAGTTCAAATAAGTTTTAAAAAATGAAATCCCTTTGTAACAGACGAGTTTTTGTATGAAATCCTGATACTTTGAAAGAGATTGTCCGTTTTGTACACGAAGTGCATCCAGTTTTTGCCGGGACCCTCTCAACTTTCTTGCACATGCGATGTGGATGAAATGATGATACCATGCCAACTTTCAACCTTTTCAGAGTTCATTTGAAATGCTTTTCAATTTTAGGGTCTTATAGCTCAAAATAATTAGTAAATGCATGAAAAATAACAAATGAAATCAGAAAAGATTGAAAAATGATCATGTGGCTTTGAATGGTGCATTCTGAACACACAAAAAGTCAGGAGTTCAAATAAGTTTTAAAAAATGAAATCCCTTTGTAACAGACGAGTTTCCGTATGAAATCCTGGTACTTTGAAAGAGATTGTCCGTTTTGTACAATAAGTGCATCCAGTATTTGTCGGGACCCTCTCAACTTTCTTGCACATTCTATGTGGATGAAATGATGATACCATGCCAACTTTCAACCTTTTAAGAGTTCATTTGAAATGCTTTTCAAATTCAGGGTCTTATAGCTCAAAATAATTAGTAAATGCATGAAAAATAACAAATGAAGTCAGAAAGGATTGAAAAATGATGATGTGGCTTGTAACGGTGCATTTTGAACACACAAAAATTCAGGAGTTCAATTAAGTTTTAAAAAATGAAATCCCTTTGTAACAGATGAGTTTCCGTATGAAATCCTGATACTTTGAAAGAGATTGTCCGTTTTGTACACGAAGTGCATCCAGTTTTTGCCGGGACCCTCTCAACTTTCTTGCACATGCTATGTGGCTGAAATGATGATACCATGCCAACTTTCAACCTTTTCAGAGTTCATTTGAAATGCTTTTCAATTTTAGGGTCTTATAGCTCAAAATAATTAGTAAATGCATGAAAAATATTAAATGAAGTGAGAAAAGATTGAAAAATGATGATGTGGCTTTGAATGGTGCATTCTGAACACACAAAATGTCAGGAGTTCAAAAAAGTTTTTAAAAATGAAATACCTTTGTAACATACGTGTTTCCGTATGAAATCCTGATACGTTGAAAGAGATTGTCCGTTTTGTACACGAAGTGCATCCAGTATTTGCCGGGACCCTCTCAACTTTCTTGCACAAGCTATGTGGATGAAATGATGATACCATTCCAACTTTCAACCTTTTCAGAGTTCATTTGAAATGCTTTTCAATTTTAGGGTCTAATAGCTCAAAATAATTAGTAAATGCATGAAAAATAACAAATGAAGTCAGAAAGGATTGAAAA
>NW_025228337.1:9767-11594 GCF_018294505.1 Triticum aestivum | reverse complement strand
AAAAATGAAATCCCTTTGTAACAGACGAGTTTCCGTATGAAATCATGATACTTTGAAAGAGATTGTCCGTTTTGTACACGAAGTGCATCCAGTATTTGTCGGGACCCTCTCAACTTTCTTGCACATTCGATGTGGATGAAATGATGATACCATGCCAACTTTCAACCTTTTCAGAGTTCATTTGAAATGCTTTTCAATTTCAGGGTCTTATAGCTCAAAATAATTAGTAAATGCATGAAAAATAACAAATGAAGTCAGAAAGGATTGAAAAATGATGATGTGGATTTGAATGGTGCATTTTGAACACACAAAAATTCAGGAGTTCAAATAAGTTTTAAAAAGTGAAATCCCTTTGTAACAGACGAGTTTCCGTATGTAATCCTGATAATTTGAAAGAGATTGTCTGTTTTGTACACAAAGTGCATCATCTAGTTTTTGCCGGGACCCTCTCAACTTTCTTGCACATGCTATGTGGCTGAAATGATGATACCATGCCAACTTTCAACCTTTTCAGAGTTCATTTCAAATGCTTTTCACTTTTAGGGTCTTATAGCTCAAAATAATTAGTAAATGCATGAAAAATAACAAATGAAGTCAGAAAGGATTGAAAAATGATGATGTGGCTTTGAATGGTGCATTTTGAACAGACAAAAATTCAGGAGTTGAAATAAGTTTTTAAAAATGAAATCCCTTTGTAACATACGTGTTTCTGTATGAAATCCTGATACTTTGAAAGAGATTGTCCGTTTTGTACACGAAGTGCATCCAGTTTTTGCCGGGACCCTCTCAACTTTCTTGCACATGCTATGTGGATGAAATGATGATACCATGCCAACTTTCAACCTTTTCAGAGTTCATTTGAAATGCTTTTCAATTTTAGGGTCTAATAGCTCAAAATAATTAGTAAATGCATGAAAAATAACAAATGAAGTCAGAAAGGATTGAAAAATGATCATGTGGCTTTGAATGGTGCATTCTCAACACACAAAAAGTCAGGAGTTCAAATAAGTTTAAAAAAATGAAATCCCTTTGTAACAGACGAGTTTCCGTATGAAATCCTGATACTTTGAAAGAGATTGTCTGTTTTGTACACGAAGTGCATCCAGTATTTGTCGGGACCCTCTCAACTTTCTTGCACATTCTATGTGGATGGAATGATGATACCATGCCAACTTTCAACCTTTTCAGAGTTCATTTGAAATGCTTTTCAATTTCAGGGTCTTATAGCTCAAAATAATTAGTAAATGCATTAAATAACAAATGAAGTCAGAAAGGATTGAAAAATGATGATGTGGATTTGAATGGTGCATTTTGAACACACAAAAATTCAGGAGTTCAAATAAGTTTTAAAAAGTGAAACCCTTTGTAACAGACGAGTTTCCGTATGAAATCCTGATACTTTGAAAGAGATTGTCTGTTTTGTACACAAAGTGCATCATCCAGTTTTTGCCGGGACCCTCTCAACTTTCTTGCACATGCTATGTGGATGAAATGATGATACCATGCAAACTTTCAACCTTTTCAGAGTTCATTTGAAATGCTTTTCACTTTTAGGGTCTTATAGCTCAAAATAATTAGTAAATGCATGAAAAATAACAAATGAAGTCAGAAAGGATTGAAAAATGATGATGTGGCTTTGAATGGTGCATTTTGAACAGACAAAAATTCAGGAGTTCAAATAAGTTTAAAAAAATGAAATCCCTTTGTAACAGACGAGTTTCTGTATGAAATCCTTATACTTTGAAAGAGATTGTCCGTTTTGTACACGAAGTGCATCCAGTGTTTGCCGGGACCCTCTCAACTTTCTTGCACATGCTATGTGGATGA
>NW_025228337.1:6738-8994 GCF_018294505.1 Triticum aestivum | reverse complement strand
GTCTTATAGCTCAAAATATTAGTAAATGCATGAAAAATAACAAATGAAGTCAGAAAATATTGAAAAATGATCATTTGGCTTTGAATGGTGCATTCTGAACACACAAAAAGTCAGGAGTTCAAATAAGTTTAAAAAAATGAAATCCCTTTGTAACAGACGAGTTTCCGTATGAAATCCTGATACTTTGAAAGAGATTGTCCGTTTTGTACACGAAGTGAATCCAGTTTTTGCCGGGACCCTCTCAACTTTCTTGCACATGCTATGTGGAATAAATGATGATACCATGCCAACTTTCAACCTTTTCAGAGTTCATTTGAAATGCTTTTCAATTTTAGGGTCTTATAGCTCAAAATAATTAGTAAATGCATGAAAAATAACAAATGAAGTCAGAAAGGATTGAAAAATGATGATGTGGCTTTGAATGGTGCATTCTGAACAGACAAAAAGTCAGGAGTTCAAATAAGTTTTTAAAAATGAAATCCCTTTGTAACATACGTGTTTCCGTATGAAATCCTGATACTTTGAAAGAGATTGTCCGTTTTGTACACAAAGTGCATCCAGTTTTTGCCGGGACCCTCTCAACTTTCTTGCACATGCTATGTGGATGAAATGATGATACCATGCCAACTTTCAACCTTTTCAGAGTTCATTTGAAATGCTTTTCACTTTTAGGGTCTTATAGCTCAAAATAATTAGTAAATGCATGAAAAATAACAAATGAACTCAGAAAGGATTGAAAAAGGATGATGTGGCTTTGAATGGTGCATTTTGAACACACAAAAATTCAGGAGTTCAAATAGGTTTAAAAAAATGAAATCCCTTTGTAACAGACGAGTTTCTGTATGAAATCCTGATACTTTGAAAGAGATTGTCCGTTTTGTACACGAAGTGCATCCAGTTTTTGCCGGGACCCTCTCAACTTTCTTGCACATGCTATGTGGATGAAATGATGATACCATGCCAACTTTCAACCTTTTCAGAGTTCATTTGAAATGCTTTTCAATTTTAGGGTCTTATAGCTCAAAATAATTAGTAAATGCGTGAAAAATAACAAATGAAGTCAGAAAGGATTGAAAAATGATGATGTGGCTTTGAATGGTGCATTTTGAACACACAAAAAGTCAGGAGTTCAAATAAGTTTTAAAAAATGAAATCCCTTTGTAACAGACGAGTTTCCGTATGAAATCCTGATACTTTGAAAGAGATTGTCCGTTTTGTACACGAAGTGCATCCAGTTTTTGCCGGGACCCTCTCAACTTTCTTGCACATGCTATGTGGATGAAATGATGATACCATGCCAACTTTCAACCTTTTCAGAGTTCATTTGAAATGGTTTTCAATTTTAGGGTCTTATAGCTCAAAATAATTAGTAAATGCGTGAAAAATAACAAATGAAGTCAGAAAGGATTGAAAACTGATGATGTGGCTTTGAATGGTGCATTTTGAACACACAAAAATTCAGGAGTTCAAATAAGTAAAAAAAAGAAATCCCTTTGTAACATACGTGTTTCCGTATGAAATCCTGATACTTTGAAAGAGATTGTCCGTTTTGTACACGAAGTGCATCCAGTTTTTGCCGGGACCCTCTCAACTTTCTTGCACATGCTGTGTGGATGAAATGATGATACCATGCCAACTTTCAACCTTTTCAGAGTTCATTTGAAATGCTTTTCAATTTTAGGGTCTTATAGCTCAAAATAATTAGTAAATGCATGAAAAATAACAAATGAAGTCAGAAAAGATTGAAAATTGATCATGTGGCTTTGAATGGTGCATTTTGAACACACAAAAAGTCAGGAGTTCAAATAAGTTTTAAAAAATGAAATCCCTTTGTAACAGACGAGTTTCCGTATGAAATCCTGATACTTTGAAATAGATTGCCCGTTTTGTACACGAAGTGCATCCAGTATTTGTCGGGACCCTCTCAACTTTCTTGCACATGCTATGTGGATGAAATGATGATACCATGCCAACTTTCAACCTTTTCAGAGTTCATTTGAAATGCTTTTCACTTTTAGGGTCTTATTGCTCAAAATAATTAGTAAATGCATGAAAAATAACAAATGAAGTCAGAAAGGATTGAAAAATGATGATGTGGCTTTGAATGGTGCATTTTGAACACACAAAAATTCATGAGTTCAAATAAGTTTTAAAAAATGAAATCCCTTTGTAACAGACGAGTTTTCGTATGAAATCCTGATACTTTGAAAGAGATTGTCCATTTTGTACAAGAAGTGCATCCAGTTTTCGCCGGGA
>NW_025228337.1:1605-2686 GCF_018294505.1 Triticum aestivum | reverse complement strand
AAAAATGAAATCCCTTTGTAACAGACGAGTTTCCGTATGAAATCCTGATACTTTGAAAGAGATTGTCCGTTTTGTACATGAAGTGCATCCAGTTTTTGCCGGGACCCTCTCAACTTTCTTGCACATGCTATGTGGATGAAATGATGATACCATGCCAACTTTCAACCTTTTCAGAGTTCATTTGAAATGGTTTTCAATTTTAGGGTCTTATAGCTCAAAATAATTATTAAATGCGTGAAAAATAACAAATGAAGTCAGAAAGGATTGAAAACTGATGATGTGGCTTTGAATGGTGCATTTTGAACACACAAAAATTCAGGAGTTCAAATAAGTAAAAAAAAGAAATCCCTTTGTAACAGACGAGTTTCCGTATGAAATCCTGATACTTTGAAAGAGATTGTCCGTTTTGTACACGAAGTGCATCCAGTTTTTGCCGGGACCCTCTCAACTTTCTTGCACATGCTATGTGGATGAAATGATGATACCATGCCAACTTTCAACCTTTTCAGAGTTCATTTGAAATGCTTTTCAATTTTAGGGTCTTATAGCTCAAAATAATTAGTAAATGCATGAAAAATAAGAAATGAAGTCAGAAAGGATTGAAAAATGATGATGTGGCTTTGAATGGTGCATTTCGAACACACAAAAAGTCAGGAGTTCAAATAAGTTTTTAAAAATGAAATCCCTTTGTAACATACGTGTTTCCGTATGAAATCCTGATACATTGAAAGAGATTGTCCGTTTTGTACACGAAGTGCATCCAGTATTTGCCGGGACCCTCTCAACTTTCTTGCACATAGTATGTGGATGAAATGATGATACCATGCCAACTTTCAACCTTTTCAGAGTTCATTTGAAATGCTTTTCAATTTTAGGGTCTTATAGCTCAAAATAATTAGTAAATGCATGAAAAATAACAAATGAAGTCAGAAAGGATTGAAAAATGATCATGTGGCTTTGAATGGTGCATTCTGAACACACAAAAAGTCAGGAGTTCAAATAAGTTTTAAAAAATGAAATCCCTTTGTAACAGACGAGTTTCCGTATGAAATCCTGATACTTTGAAAGAGATTGTCCGTTT
>NW_025228337.1:0-839 GCF_018294505.1 Triticum aestivum | reverse complement strand
CCGTAACCCTCTCAACTTTCTTGCACATGCTATGTGGATGAAATTATGATACCATGCCAACTTTCAACCTTTTCAGAGTTCATTTGAAATGCTTTTCAATTTTAGGGTCTTATAGCTCAAAATAATTAGTAAATGCATGAAAAATAACAAATGAAGTCAGAAAGGATTGAAAAATGATGATGTGGCTTTGAATGGTGCATTCTGAACAGACAAAAAGTTAGGAGTTCAAATAAGTTTTTAAAAATGAAATCCCTTTGTAACATACGTGTTTCCGTATGAAATCCTGATACTTTGAAAGAGATTGTCCGTTTTGTACACGAAGTGCATCCAGTTTTTGCCGGGACCCTCTCAACTTTCTTCCACATGCTATGTGGATGAAATGATGATACCATGCCAACTTTCAACCTTTTCAGAGTTCATTTGAAATGGTTTTCAATTTTAGGGTCTTATAGCTCAAAATAATTAGTAAATGCGTGAAAAATAACAAATGAAGTCAGAAAGGATTGAAAACTGATGATGTGGCTTTGAATGGTGCATTTTGAACACACAAAAATTCAGGAGTTCAAATAAGTAAAAAAAAGAAATCCCTTTGTAACAGACGAGTTTCCGTATGAAATCCTGATACTTTGAAAGAGATTGTCCGTTTTATACACGAAGTGCATCCAGTTTTTGCCGGGACCCTCTCAACTTTCTTGCACATGCTATGTGGATGAAATGATGATACCATGCCAACTTTCAACCTTTTCAGAGTTCATTTGAAATGCTTTTCAATTTTAGGGTCTTATAGCTCAAAATAATTAGTAAATGCATGAAAAATAACAAATGAAGTCAGAAAGGAT
>NW_025228336.1:70299-73220 GCF_018294505.1 Triticum aestivum | reverse complement strand
CCGTAACCCTCTCTACTTTCTTGCACATGCTATGTGGGTCAAATGATGATACCGTGCCAACTTTCAACCTTTTCAGAGTTCATTTGAAATGCTTTACAATTTCAGGGTCTTATCGCTCAAAATAATTAGTAAATGCAAGAAAAATAACAAATGAAGTCAGAAAGGGTTGAAAATTCATGATGTGGCTTTGAATGGTGCATTTTGAGCATAGAAAAACTATGGAGTTCAAATAAGTTCAAAAAAATGAAACCCCTTTGTAACAGACGAGTTTCCGTATGAAACCCTGATACTTCGAAAGAGATTGTCCGTTTTGTAAACGAAGTGCATCCAGTTTTTGCCGTAACCCTCTCTACATTCTTGCACATGCTATGTGGGTCAAATGATGATACCATTCGAACTTTCAACCTTTTCAGAGTTCATTTCAAATGCTTTCCAATTTTAGGGTCTTATAGCTCAAAATAATCTGTAAATGCATGAAAAATAACAAATGAAGTCAGAAAGGGTTGAAAATTGATGATGTGTCTTTGAATGGTGCATTTTGAGCACAGAAAAACTATGCAGTTCAAATAAGTTCAAAAAAATTGAAATCCCTTTGTAACAGACAAGTTTCCGTATGAAACCCTGATACTTCGAAAGAGATTGTCCGTTTTGCACACGAAGTGCATCCAGTTTTTGCCGTAACCCTCTCTACATTCTTACACATGCTATGTGGGTCAAATGATGATACCGTGCCAAGTTTCAACCTTTTCAGAGTTCATTTGAAATGCTTTCCAATTTCAGGGTCTTATAGCTCAAAATAATTAGTAAATGCATGAAAAATAACAAATGAAGTCAGAAAGGGTTGAAAATTGATGATGTGGCTTTGAATGGTGCATTTTGAGCACAGAAAAACTATGGAGTTCAAATAAGTTCAAAAATATTGAAATCCCTTTGTAAAAGACAAGTTTCCGTATGAAACCCTGATACTTCGAAAGAGATTGTCCGTTTTGTACACAAAGTGCATCCAGTTTTTGCCGTAACACACTCTACTTTCTTGCACATGATATGTGCGTCAAATGATGATACCATGCCAACTTTCAACCTTTTCAGAGTTCATTTGAAATGCTTTTCAATTTGAGGGTCTTATGGCTCAAAATAACCAGTAAATGCATGAAAAATAACAAATGAAGTCAGAAAGGGTTGAAAATTGATGATGTGGCTTTGAATGGTGCATTTACAGCACAGAAAAACTATGGAGTTCAAATAAGTTCAAAAAAATGAAACCCCTTTGTAACAGACGAGTTTCCGTATGAAACCCTGATACTTCGAAAGAGATTGTCCGTTTTGTACACGAAGTGCATCCAGTTTTTGCCGTAACCCTCTCTACATTCTTGCACATGCTATGTGGGTCAAATGATGATACCATTCCAACTTTCAACCTTTTCAGAGTTCATTTGAAATGCTTTTCAATTTCAGGGTCTTATAGCTCAAAATAATCAGTAAATGCATGAAAAATAACAAATGAAGTCAGAAAGGGTTGAAAATTGATGACGTGGCTTTGAATGGTGCATTTTGAGCACAGAAAAACTATGGAGTTCAAATAAGTTCAAAAAAATTGAAATCCCTTTGTGACAGACAAGGATCCGTATGAAACCCTGATACTTCGAAAGAGATTGTCCGTTTTGTACACGAAGTGCATCCAGTTTTTGCCGTAACACACTCTACTTTCTTGCACATGCTATGTGGGTCAAATGATGATACCATGCCAACTTTCAACCTTTTCAGAGTTCATTTGAAATGCTTTTCAATTTGAGGGTCTTATGGCTCAAAATAACCAGTAAATGCATGAAAAATAACAAATGAAGTCAGAAAGGGTTGAAAATTGATGATGTGGCTTTGAATGGTGCATTTTGGGCACAGAAAAACTATGGAGTTCATATAAGTTCAAAAAAATGAAATCCGTTTGTAACAGACAGGTTTCCGTATGAAACCCTGATACTTTGAAAGAGATTGTCCGTTTTGTACACGAAGTGCATCCAGTTTTTGCCGTAAGCCTCTCTACTTTCTTGCACATGCTATGTGGGTCAAATGATGATACCATGCCAACTTTCAACCTTTTCAGAGTTCATTTGAAATGCTTTTCAATTTCAGGGTTTTATAGCTCAAAATAACCAGTAAATGTATGAAAAATAACAAATGAAGTCAGAAAGGGTTGAAAATTGATGATGTGGCTTGGAATGTTGCATTTTGAGCACAGAAAAACTATGGAGTTCAAATAAGTTCAAAAAAATTGAAATCCCTTTGTAACCGACAGGTTTCTGTATGAAACCCTGATACTTCGAAAGAGATTGTCCGTTTTGTACACGAAGTGCATCCAGTTTTTGCCGTAACCCTCTCTACTTTCTTGCACATGCTATGTGGGTCAAATGATGATAGCGTGCCAACTTTCAACCTTTTCAGAGTTCATTTGAAATGCTTTACAATTTCAGGGTCTTATCACTCAAAATAATTAGTAAATGCAAGAAAAATAACAAATGAAGTCAGAAAGGGTTGAAAATTCATGATGTGGCTTTGAATGGTGCATTTTGAGCATAGAAAAACTATGGAGTTCAAATAAGTTCAAAAAAATGAAACCCCTTTGTAACAGACGAGTTTCCGTATGAAACCCTGATACTTCGAAAGAGATTGTCCGTTTTGTACACGAAGTGCATCCAGTTTTTGCCGTAACCCTCTCTACATTCTTGCACATGGTATGTGGGTCAAATGATGATACCATTCCAACTTTCAACCTTTTCAGAGTTCATTTCAAATGCTTTCCAATTTTAGGGTCTTATAGCTCAAAATAATCTGTAAATGCATGAAAAATAACAAATGAAGTCAGAAAGGGTTGAAAATTGATGATGTGTCTTTGAATGGTGCATTTTGAGCACAGAAAAACTATG
>NW_025228336.1:63749-65703 GCF_018294505.1 Triticum aestivum | reverse complement strand
TTCAGAGTTCATTTGAAATGCTTTCCAATTTCAGGGTCTTATAGCTCAAAATATTCAGTAAATGTATGAAAAATAAGAAATGAAGTCATAAAGGGTTGAAAATTGATGATGTGGCTTTGAATGGTGCATTTTGAGCACAGAAAAACTATGGAGTTCAAATAAGTTCAAAAAAATGAAATCCCTTTGTAACAGACAAGTTTCCGTATGAAACCCTGATACTTCGAAAGAGATTGTCCGTTTTGTACACGAAGTGCATCCAATTTTTGCCGTAACCCTCTCTACTTTCTTGCACATGCTATGTGGGTCAAATGATGATACCATGCCAACTTTCAACCTTTTCAGAGTTCATTTGAAATGCTTTTCAGTTTCAGGGTCTTATAGCTCAAAATAACCTGTAAATGCCTTAAAAATTACAAATGAAGTCAGAAAGGGTTGAAAATTGATGATGTGGCTTTGAATGGTGCATTTTGAGCACAGAAAAACTATGGAGTTCAAATAAGTTCAAAAAAATGAAACCCCTTTGTAACAAACGAGTTTCCGTACGAAACCCTGATACTTCGAAAGAGATTGTCCGTTTTGTACACGAAGTGCATCCAGTTTTTGTTGTAACCCTCTCTACATTCTTGCACATGCTATGTGGGTCAAATGATGATACCGTGCCAAGTTTCAACCTTTTCAGAGTTCATTTGAAATGCTTTCCAATTTTAGGGTCTTATAGCTCAAAATAATCAGTAAATGCAAGAAAAATAACAAATGAAGTCAGAAAGGGTTGAAAATTGATGATGTGGCTTTGAATGGTGCATTTTGAGCATAGAAAAACTATGGAGTTCAAATAAGTTCAAAAAATGAAACCCCTTTGTAACAGACGAGTTTCCGTATTAAACCCTGATACTTCGAAAGAGATTGTCCGTTTTGTACACGAAGTGCATCCAGTTTTTGCCGTAACCCTCTCTACATTCTTGCACATGCTATGTGGGTCAAATGATGATACCATTCCAACTTTCAACCTTTTCAGAGTTCATTTGAAATGCTTTCCAATTTCAGGGTCTTACAGCTCAAAATAATCAGTAAATGCATGAAAAATAACAAATGAAGTCAGAAAGGGTTGAAAATTGATGATGTGTCTTTGAATGGTGCATTTTGAGCACAGAAAAACTATGCAGTTCAAATAAGTTCAAAAAAATGAAATCCGTTTGTAACAGACAGGTTTCCGTATGAAACCCTGATACTTCGAAAGAGATTGTCCGTTTGTACACGAAGTACATCCAGTTTTTGCCGTAAGCCTCTCTACTTTCTTGCACATGCTATGTGGGTCAAATGATGATACCATGCCAACTTTCAACCTTTTCAGAGTTCATTTGAAATGCTTTCCAATTTCAGGGTCTTATAGCTCAAAATAATCAGTAAATGCATGAAAAATAACAAATGAAGTCAGAAAGGGTTGAAAATTGATGATGTGTCTTTGAATGGTGCATTTTGAGCACAGAAAAACTATGGAGTTCCAATAAGTTCAAAAAAATTGAAATCCCTTTGTGACAGACAAGGATCCGTACGAAACCCTGATACTTCGAAAGAGATTGTCCGTTTTGTACACGAAGTGCATCCAGTTTTTGCCGTAACCCTCTCTACTTTCTTGCACATGCTATGTGGGTCAAATGATGATACCATGCCAACTTTCAACCTTTTCAGAGTTCTTTTGAAATGCTTTCCAATTTCAGGGTCTTATAGCTCAAAATAATCAGTAAATGCATGAAAAATAACAAATGAAGTTAGAAAGGGTTGAAAATTGATGATGTGGCTTTGAATGGTGCATTTTGAGCACATAAAAACTATGGAGTTCAAATAAGTTCAAAAAAAATGAAACCCCTTTGTAACAGACGAGTTTCCGTATGAAACCCTGATACTTCGAAAGAGATTGTCCGTTTTGTACACGAAGTGCATCCAGTTTTTTTCC
>NW_025228336.1:63047-63411 GCF_018294505.1 Triticum aestivum | reverse complement strand
TTCAGAGTTCATTTGAAATGCTTTCCAATTTCAGGGTCTTATAGCTCAAAATATTCAGTAAATGTATGAAAAATAAGAAATGAAGTCATAAAGGGTTGAAAATTGATGATGTGGCTTTGAATGGTGCATTTTGAGCACAGAAAAACTATGGAGTTCAAATAAGTTCAAAAAAATGAAATCCCTTTGTAACAGACAAGTTTCCGTATGAAACCCTGATACTTCGAAAGAGATTGTCCGTTTTGTACACGAAGTGCATCCAATTTTTGCCGTAACCCTCTCTACTTTCTTGCACATGCTATGTGGGTCAAATGATGATACCATGCCAACTTTCAACCTTTTCAGAGTTCATTTGAAATGCTTTTCA
>NW_025228336.1:61190-61851 GCF_018294505.1 Triticum aestivum | reverse complement strand
TGAAATGCTTTCCAATTTTAGGGTCTTATAGCTCAAAATAATCAGTAAATGCAAGAAAAATAACAAATGAAGTCAGAAAGGGTTGAAAATTGATGATGTGGCTTTGAATGGTGCATTTTGAGCATAGAAAAACTATGGAGTTCAAATAAGTTCAAAAAATGAAACCCCTTTGTAACAGACGAGTTTCCGTATTAAACCCTGATACTTCGAAAGAGATTGTCCGTTTTGTACACGAAGTGCATCCAGTTTTTGCCGTAACCCTCTCTACATTCTTGCACATGCTATGTGGGTCAAATGATGATACCATTCCAACTTTCAACCTTTTCAGAGTTCATTTGAAATGCTTTCCAATTTCAGGGTCTTACAGCTCAAAATAATCAGTAAATGCATGAAAAATAACAAATGAAGTCAGAAAGGGTTGAAAATTGATGATGTGTCTTTGAATGGTGCATTTTGAGCACAGAAAAACTATGCAGTTCAAATAAGTTCAAAAAAATGAAATCCGTTTGTAACAGACAGGTTTCCGTATGAAACCCTGATACTTCGAAAGAGATTGTCCGTTTGTACACGAAGTACATCCAGTTTTTGCCGTAAGCCTCTCTACTTTCTTGCACATGCTATGTGGGTCAAATGATGATACCATGCCAACTTTCAACCTTTT
>NW_025228336.1:60484-60998 GCF_018294505.1 Triticum aestivum | reverse complement strand
AAAACTATGGAGTTCATATAAGTTCAAAAAAATGAAATCCGTTTGTAACAGACAGGTTTCCGTATGAAACCCTGATACTTTGAAAGAGATTGTCCGTTTTGTACACGAAGTACATCCAGTTTTTGCCGTAAGCCTCTCTACTTTCTTGCACATGCTATGTGGGTCAAATGATGATACCATGCCAACTTTCAACCTTTTCAGAGTTCATTTGAAATGCTTTTCAATTTCAGGGTTTTATAGCTCAAAATAACCAGTAAATGTATGAAAAATAACAAATGAAGTCAGAAAGGGTTGAAAATTGATGATGTGGCTTGGAATGTTGCATTTTGAGCACAGAAAAACTATGGAGTTCAAATAAGTTCAAAAAAATTGAAATCCCTTTGTAACCGACAGGTTTCTGTATGAAACCCTGATACTTCGAAAGAGATTGTCCGTTTTGTACACGAAGTGCATCCAGTTTTTGCCGTAACCCTCTCTACTTTCTTGCACATGCTATGTGGGTCAAATGATGATA
>NW_025228336.1:56096-57132 GCF_018294505.1 Triticum aestivum | reverse complement strand
GATGATACCATGCCAACTTTCAACCTTTTCAGAGTTCATTTGAAATGCTTTCCAATTTCAGGGTCTTATAGCTCAAAATAATCAGTAAATGCATGAAAAATAACAAATGAAGTCAGAAAGGGTTGAAAATTGATGATGTGGCTTTGAATGGTGCATTTTGAGCATAGAAAAACTATGGAGTTCAAATAAATTCAAAAAAAAGGAAACACCTTTGTAACAGACGAGTTTCCGTATGAAACCCTGATACTTCGAAAGAGATTGTCCGTTTTGTACACGAAGTGCATCAAGTTTTTGCCGTAACACTCTCTACTTTCTTGCACATGATATGTGGGTCAAATGATGATACCATGCCAACTATCAACCTTTTCAGAGTTCATTTGAAATGCTTTTCAATTTGAGGGTCTTATGGCTCAAAATAACCAGTAAATGCACGAAAAATAACAAATGAAGTCAGAAAGGGTTGAAAATTGATGATGGGGCTTTGAATGGTGCATTTTGAGCACAAAAAACTATGGAGTTCAAATAAGTTCAAAAAAATGAAACCCCTATGTAACAGACGAGTTTCCGTATGAAACCCTGATACTTCGAAAGAGATTGTCCGTTTTGTACACGAAGTGCATCCAGTTTTTGCCGTAACCCTCTCTACATTCTTGCACATGATATGTGGGTCAAAAATAGATACCATTCCAACTTTCAACCTTTTCAGAGTTCATTTGAAATGCTTTCCAATTTCAGGGTCTTACAGCTCAAAATAATCAGTAAATGCATGAAAAATAACAAATGAAGTCAGAAAGGGTTGAAAATTGATGATGTGTCTTTGAATGGTGCATTTTGAGCACAGAAAAACTATGGAGTTCAAATAAGTTCAAAAAATTTGAAATCCCTTTGTAACAGACAAGGATCCGTATGAAACCCTGATACTTCGGAAGAGATTGTCCGTTTTGTACACGAAGTGCATCCAGTTTTTGCCGTAACCCTCTCTACTTTCTTGCACATGCTATGTGGGTCAAATGATGATACCATGGCAACCTTCAAC
>NW_025228336.1:53104-53612 GCF_018294505.1 Triticum aestivum | reverse complement strand
CTATATTCTTGCACATGCTGTGTGGGTCAAATGATGATACCCTGCCAACTTTCAACATTTTCAGAGTTCATTTTAAATGCTTTTCAATTTCAGGGTCTTATAGCTCAAAATAACTTGTAAATGCATGAAAAATTACAAATGAAGTGAGAAAGGGTTGAAAATTGATGATGTGGCTTTGAATGGTGCATTTTGAGCACAAAAAAACTATGGAGTTCAAATAAGTTCAAAAAAAATGAAACCCCTTTGTAACAGACGAGTTTCCGTATGAAACACTGATACTTCGAAAGAGATTGTCCGTTTTGTACACGAAGTGCATCCAGTTTTTGCCGTAACCCTCTCTACATTCTTGCACATGCTATGTGGGTCAAATGATGATACCGTGCCAAGTTTCAACCTTTTCAGAGTTCATTTGAAATGCTTTCCAATTTTAGGGTCTTATAGCTCAAAATAATCAGTAAATGCATGAAAAATAACAAATGAAGTCAGAAAGGGTTGAAAATTGATGATG
>NW_025228336.1:52251-52845 GCF_018294505.1 Triticum aestivum | reverse complement strand
CTTTTCAGAGTTCATTTGAAATGCTTTTCAATTTCAGGGTCTTATAGCTCAAAATAACCTGTAAATGCATGAAAAATTACAAATGAAGTCAGAAAGGGTTGAAAATTGATGATGTGGCTTTGAATGGTGCATTTTGAGCACAGAAAAACTATGGAGTTCAAATAAGTTCAAAAAAATTGAAATCCCTTTGTGACAGACGAGGATCCGTATGAAACCCTGATACTTCGAAAGAGATTGTCCGTTTTGTACACGAAGTGCATCCAATTTTTGCCGTAACCCTCTCTACTTTCTTGCACATGCTATGTGGGTCAAATGATGATACCATGCCAACTTTCAACCTTTTCAGAGTTCATTTGAAATGCTTTTCAATTTCAGGGTCTTATAGCTCAACCTGTAAATGCATGAAATATTACAAATGAAGTCAGAAAGGGTTGAGAATAGATGATGTGGCTTTGAATGGTGCATTTTGAGCACAGAAAAACTATGGAGTTCAAATAAGTTCAAAAAAATGAAACCCCTTTGTAACAGACGAGTTTCCGTATGAAACCCTGATACTTCGCAAGAGATTGTCCGTTTTGTACACGAAGTGCATCC
>NW_025228336.1:51915-52181 GCF_018294505.1 Triticum aestivum | reverse complement strand
AGTTTTTGCCGTAACACTCTCTACTTTCTTGCACATGATATGTGGGTCAAATGATGATACCATGCCAACTATCAACCTTTTCAGAGTTCATTTGAAATGCTTTTCAATTTGAGGGTCTTATGGCTCAAAATAACCAGTAAATGCACGAAAAATAACAAATGAAGTCAGAAAGGGTTGAAAATTGATGATGGGGCTTTGAATGGTGCATTTTGAGCACAAAAAACTATGGAGTTCAAATAAGTTCAAAAAAATGAAACCCCTATGTA
>NW_025228336.1:50568-51353 GCF_018294505.1 Triticum aestivum | reverse complement strand
AAACTATGGAGTTCAAATAAGTTCAAAAAAAAAATGAAACCCCTTTGTAACAGACGAGTTTCCGTATGAAACACTGATACTTCGAAAGAGATTGTCCGTTTTGTACACGAAGTGCATCCAGTTTTTGCCGTAACCCTCTCTACATTCTTGCACATGCTATGTGGGTCAAATGATGATACCGTGCCAAGTTTCAACCTTTTCAGAGTTCATTTGAAATGCTTTCCAATTTCAGGGTCTTATAGCTCAAACTAATCAGTAAATGCATGAAAAATAACAAATGAAGTCAGAAAGGGTTGAAAATTGATGATGTGGCTTTGAATGGTGCATCTTGAGCACAGAAAAACTATGGAGTTCAAATAAGTTCAAAAAAATTGAAATCCCTTTGTGACAGACAAGTATCCATATGAAACCCTCATACTTCGAAAGAGATTGTCCGTTTTGTACACGAAGTGCATCCAGTTTTTGTCGTAACCCTCTCTACATTCTTGCACATGCTATGTGGGTCAAATGATGATACCATGCCAACTTTCAACCTTTTAAGAGTTCATTTGAAATGCTTTCCAATTTCAGGGTCTTATAGCTCAAAATAACCTGTAAATGCATGAAATATTACAAATGAAGTCAGAAAGGGTTGAAAATTGATGATGTGGCTTTGAATGGTGCATTTTGAGCACAGAAAAACTATGGAGTTCAAATAAGTTCAAAAAAATGAAACCCCTTTGTAACAGACGAGTTTCCGTATGAAACCCTGATACTTCGAAAGAGATTGTCCGTTTTGTACACGA
>NW_025228336.1:37250-49418 GCF_018294505.1 Triticum aestivum | reverse complement strand
TGCTTTGAATGGTGCATTTTGAGCACAGAAAAACTATGGAGTTCAAATAAGTTCAAAAAAAATGAAACCCCTTTGTAACAGACGAGTTTCCGTATGAAACCCTCATACTTCGAAAGAGATTGTCCGTTTTGTACACGAATTGCATCCAGTTTTTGCCGTAACCCTCTCTACTTTCATGGACATGCTATGTGGGTCAAATGATGATACCATGCCAACTTTCAACCTTTTCAGAGTTCATTTGAAATGCTTTTCAATTTCAGGGTCTTCTAGCTCAAAATAATCAGTAAATGCATGAAAAATAACACATGAAGTCAGAAAGGGTTGAGAATTGATGATGTGGCTTTGAATGGTGCATTTTGAGCACAGAAAAACTATGGAATTCAAATAAGTTAAAAAAATGATATCCCTTTGAAACCGACGAGTTTCCGTATGAAACCCTGATACTTCGAAAGAGAACTAAAACAAATTCAAATTTAAATAAAAGCAAACAATAAAAGTTTTCAAATGTTAAAACTAAAATGTTCGGAGTGAACCAAATATTGCATAGGTAATTATGGTGGAGAAACCACGCTTTTATAAAATGTTTAAATACTCTAAAATGAATAAAACAGTAGCAAATACAATTATTTAAATGCTTTAAAAATAATAAACATTCTCAAAACTAAATTGTTATAAGTATTAAACTATTGTGGCAGTGGCATAATTTGTAAAATCTATTTAGGTGCCATTTTGGTAATTTACTAAAACTAAAATAAAAGAAAACAAAAAAGTTAAAAAAATGTAAAAGAAGAGGAGAGAGAGAGAGATCCACCGCCTACCCCTGGGCCTTAGCCGGCCGAATCGGTCCAGCGGCCCAGCACCTCCCCCCTCCCCTTGTCGTCTTCCCCCTCCTCTTCTGTTCAACCGACCGAGGGCGCACGCCCCTCGCCGTCCCCGCCTGACCTGCTCGCCGCCCCACGCCGCCACATCGCCGAGGGGATAAGGACGAGTCCCCTAGGCCTCGTCGACAACCCTCGAGATCTTTCTCCCCCGCCTGCTCCTCTCCCTCGCTTTTCCATCTCGCCCGAACACCATCATCGCCGCCGTTCGCCATTAACGCGGCCACCATGCTCCCCGCACCTCGCCGAGGAGTCCAACAGCTCCGCCTGCTTCCTCTACTCCATCTCTGACCAAGGGTTCGAGCTCGGCGCCACCACAGCCCCGGAATCGAGCTCTTCCGCGCCTACGGTCGCCGGCACTCCTCCGCCGATTGCCGACGCCCTGCGGCTCCTAAGCCACCACCGTGGCCTCCGTGTGCCTCCCCGGTGAGCAGTCTCTCCTTTCCCCTCTCTCAGCGCTGCTCGTAGATGCCCGTAGCCGCCACTTCCATTTTTCACCCGAGCTTTACTCCGCCGCGGTGCTCGTCGCCGTCGCTACCGACGATAAAGTGCTCAACCGAGCTCGTAGTCGTGCTCCGGGCACCTCTAGGACCCCGTCGGACCCCTCTTTTGGGCATGTCGCAGCCTCTGTCGTTGTTCGCGATGACACCAGAACATCGGCGTCCGCCACGGTCGACACCGCCGTCGATGTAGTGCGCCACTCCGGTCGAGTTAGCCCACGGGACCGACGTAGATCGATGCGGCGTCGGACGCTCGATCGAACGAGCCTAGCCGCACCTCTCCCCGTGCCCCATAGCGTTTTTCCGGCGAAGTCCGGCGATGCTCCGCCTCGGAGATGGTCGCCGGCGTGTCTCCGGCGCCGCCCGCCGACGTGGCCCTCCGGGCCCCACCTCACAGCCACTAAACACGGGCCCCAGGGCCCCACTTGACTTGTTGACCGCGGTCAACGTGCTGACTGGGCGGCCCCCAGCCACTGACATGCGGGCCCCCCTTCTCTTAATTAGTCTAACAATTGGTTTATAAATAAAAATAATTAGATTAACTAATCACTCACTGACATATGGGGCCCACCCCTCTAATTAGACTGTTAGTTTAGTTTAAATTACTGTTAGACTAACAGAGGCTGACATGTGGGTCCCACTGGACCCACCTGTCTGGTTTGACCCTGGTCAACGAGTCTGTTGACTGCTGACGTCATCCCCACGCAATGCTGACGTCATATTCCTTTTCTGTTAATATAAATAATTCCAGAATATTGTTAAATCTTTCAAAAATCATATAAAATAATTCGTAGCTCGGATGAAAATGTTTTCTATATGAAAGTTGCTCAGAAAAATCCAACGAATCCGAATACGCGGTCCGTTCGTTTGTCACATGCCTCTAGCATGCTGAACATGGAACTTTCCCCCTCCGATCATCTGTCTGGCACAGGTCCGGAACCGGGAAAACATTCCCGGTTGAATTTCCCCCTTCACCTATTCGTGTAGACATACGTTAGGTCACACCCGACACGTCGTATTACCACGTTATGCTTTGTGATGCTATGTTTGCTTTATATTTACTGTTTCTTCCCCCTCTTCTCTCCGGTAGACCCCGAGACCGATGTTGCCCCTGTGATCGACTACGTCGACGACATCCCCCTCCTTGCCAGAGCAACCAGGCAAGCCCCCCCCCTTGATCACCAGATATCGCCTACTCTACTCTCTACTACTTGCATTAGAGTAGTGTGGCATGTTACTGCTTTCGATTAATCCTATTCTGTTGCATAGCCTGTCATTGTTGCTACAGTTGTTTCCCCTACCTGCTATCCTACCGCTTAGTATAGGATGCTAGTTTTCCATCAGTGGCCCTACATTCTTGTCCGTCTGCTGTGCTATACTATCGGGCCATGATCACCTGGGCGGTGATCACGAGTATATACTACATACATTATATACATGACACATGTGGTGACTAAAGTTGGGTCGGCTCGAGGAGTACCCGCAAGTGATTCTGATGAGGGGGCTGAAAGGACAGGTGGCTCCATCCCGGTAGAGGTGGGCCTGGGTTCCTGACGGCCCCTGACTGTTACTTTGTGGCGGAGCGACAGGGTAGGTTGAGACCACCTAGGAGAGAGGTGGGCCTGGCCCTGGTCGGCGTTCGCGGATACTTAACACGCTTAACGAGATCTTGGTATTTTATCTGAGTCTGGCCATTTGGTCTATACGCACTAACCATCTACGTGGGAGTAGTTATGGGTATCCCGACGTCGTGGTATCAGCCGAAGCTCTTTTGACGTCAGCAACTGAGTGGGGCGCGCCGCATTGGACCGTAAGCTCACACTTGTATTAAGGGGGCTAGGTCTGCTTCCGGACGCGTACGCAATGTGCAGGTGTGCATAGGGCGATGGGCCCAGACCCCTGCGCGCATAGGGTTAGACCGGCGTGCTGACCTCTCTGTTGAGCCTAGGTGGGGCTGCGACGTGTTGATCTTACGAGGCCGGGCATGACCCAGAAAAGTGTGTCCGGCCAAATGGAATCGAGCGTGTTGGGTTATGTGGTGCACCCCTGCAGGGAAGTTTATCTATTCGAATAGCCGTGTCCCTCGGTAAAAGGACGACCCGGAGTTGTACCTTGACCTTATGACAACTAGAACTGGATACTGAATAAAATACACCCTTCCAAGTGCCAGATACAACCCGGTGATCGCTCTCTAACTGGGCGACGAGGAGGGGATCGCCGGGTAGGATTATGCTATGCGATGCTACTTGGAGGACTTCAATCTACTCTCTTCTACTTGCTGCAAGATGGAGATGACCAGAAGCGTAGTCTTCGACAGGACTAGCTTTCCCCCTTTTATTCTGGCATTCTGCAGTTCAGTCCACTGATATGCCCCTTTACACATATACCCATGCATATGTAGTGTAGCTCCTTGCTTGCGAGTACTTTGGATGAGTACTCACAGTTGCTTCTCTCCCTCTTTCCCCCCTTTCCTTCCTATCTGGATGTCGCAACCAGATGTTCGAGTCCAGGAGCCAGACGCCACCGTCGACGACGACACCTACGACACTGGAGGTGCCTACTACTATGTGCAGGCCGCTGACGACGACCAGGAGTAGTTAGGAGGATCCCAGGCAGGAGGCCTGCGCCTCGTTCGATCTGTATCCCAGTTTGTGCTAGCCTTCTTAAGGCAAACTTGTTTTAACTTATGTCTATACTCAGATATTGTTGCTTCCGCTGACTCGTCTGAGATCGAGCACTTGTATTCGAGCCCTCGAGGCCCCTGGCTTGTATTATGATGCTTGTATGACTTATTTATGTTGTAGAGTTGTGTTGTGATATCTTCCCGTGAGTCCCTGATCTTGATCGTACACATTTGCGTGCATGATTAGTGTACGGTCAAATCCGGGGAGTCACAAGTTGGTATCAGAGCCGACTGCCTGTAGGAATCCCCCTTTCCACACTCCTTGGCCGAAGTCGAGTCTAGACATTACAAAACTTTTACTAACATGGCTGTGTGTCTTACGGGCCCACGTCGCCATTGGGTGGTATTAGGATCTTTTACTCCTTGTCTATACTCTGGGACTCTGATCTCTTTTCTACTCGGGTTAAATGAATTTTGCTAAATCTAACATTAGGATCTCGTTATCACTTTCACCCGGAGAGCCCCTTATTACCGATTATCGTCTGCTGCCCGAGAAGACCCTGAAGATACTCTCCGCTGATAACCCGAGAACTTGTGTTTATCGCTTTTGCAATTCCCTTTCATCGATAAACTCCTATGGATAACCACGTATACTCGCCACTCATACAATGTTTCCCAGTTGATCTTGTTATTATAAGATACCCCGAAATTCTCTTTGCTGCTCCGAGAATCTTTTGAGCTTACTGCCTTGCTGTTCTTTGCCACATGAATACCACTACGGATAATTTCTAGCACTTACCGAGTATCCGGTCATCCCCAGTTGATTCAAGTATTTCACAAAAGTGTTCAAAATACTATTCGATCTTCCGAAAATCCTCAGGAGCCTATTGCTCTCGAAATTCTTGTTTGCTTGCATTATGGTTAATCCCATAAGTCTCGTAATCTTATTGGCATCTCTTGTCATTATCATTTTGAGTCCGTTGATTCAATTTGTTTGGAATGCTCGCAATCCTCAATCATATCCTAGAATTCATTCTTCCGGCTCAGACGTCATTTTTAACGTGAGCTAGATCTCGACCTATCAAATTGCCATCGGTTGTACCCCTAAGCCTACTCAACTTATCCATCCTTGATCAGAGCGTTGCTTCTGACCCCCTGATTTGGAAATCTTAATTCTTTTGCATTTGAACTTTGAGTTAGTCAGTTGTTTCTATAATCAGATCTCCTTGCATTCTTCTTCCTCTGGTTGAGTACCGATGCTCACAACAGATCCCTTGTGGACCATCGGTTCCTTTGTTGGATTTTATCCGACAGTGTCCTTCCTATTGAATAACCTTGTGAGTCTTTCCATGGGTATATAATGCCTTTGGTAAATTGTATCCTCTGCTTGATAACCATACTCTACTTTTGAGCTGGTGATTTTACTCTTGAAGTTTGAGGTATATGTTTCTAAGATGCCCCGATGGATTGAACCTATACCTTCCCTAAAATCCGTATGAAACCGAAGGTTTTCACAAGCCATACCCTTCTGGTATTTTACCAGATAATTTTTTTTACCATACAACTTCATCGAAAGCGAGAAGTAAATGAAAGGTTATGCATTGGAGAAGTGGGAGTCGACCTTGAACTTTGCGTTCATGCCCATGGACACGATGTAGATCTTATCATTAAAGCTTTTCTTAAATTAATTATTCCCTTGGTATAAGTTCATCTTATATCTGGGATCTGGCCTTTTGCAATCGTGGTTCCGACCATGTTCTCCTTTAAACACCATTTCTCGTGCAAGTTTAAGCACTTGTCTTCTGCAAAGCAATACCCTAGTCCAACCTCTACCTTGATCTGTCGTCGAGTATTACCCCTGGTATCTCGAGATTATCATGGAACTGCATAACTTCTTATGAGTTCTTCATCAAGTGCTACATTCTCACTGATCCCAATTTTTCACAGGCTCTAAACTATTAATCACGCAAAGACACCGATAACTGAACCGAGTCCGCACTACGGTTCAACAACTCTTAGTAATCTTCTTTAAGTGCGAGTTTGTACCCGATCGCGCCATTCCTAGCCTATTTGGCTATATCATTATCTTGATGATTGTAACTGTGCTACCTGGTCCTTATTCCCGGAGCACCACTTTCGACGATGAGCTAAGCTTACGTCGACTTTCCTCTTCATATCGTTTCACCTCGAACAACAAAAATTGGCCCCGAGTTTGTGTAGTATCTGTGGCTCCAATAATCTTTTGTTGCATCAGTCCTTTTGCTTGATGCAGTCGCTGATCAATTGCTTCTTCGTGGATCCTCTCGACAAATGTGTCATGATCATCATCAACATTCCGAGCTCCTCAAGGATATCAATTGAATTCATGATGAGAAATACCATCCTTGCCCTCGATGATTTGTGTTATCATCGACCACTCAATTGCCTTCTGTTCAACACAAACTTGTTCGTGTTTTGTGTTGTACCTTGATTTCCTTTCTATCTAGCTCATGATATGTTCTACCTTGGAGTGTTACCATCTTTTATGTCAAGTATGCCGTAAGAATTTCACCACCTCGTATGACATCTTGGTACAGTGATACTTCTCCCCATCACCATTCTTCTTGGTCCCCGTGTTGTTTCTAAACGAAATACCGACAAATGGTCTGTGATGTGTAAATTCTAAACTTCTAGCAACCCTAATGCTTTGAAGTTATTGGCCTATAGTTTCATTCTACGCCTATGGCTTAATGAATCATCATTCGGACATTGATTGTGCTACCTAGCCCATATTTCGGGTGCACATTTCAACCAATGTTTAACTGTGTATGTTTTCCTCGAGCATACATCATTAAGTCATTTGATCTAGCTAATGTTATCTCCTTGTTCACATAGTGATGGAAATCCATCTTTTGGAAATCTCAATGGATTGTCGCTGAGTCAATCAGTCACCTCCTCACCTCTCCTTGATGTAATGATGAACCCTTGTCCGGAACTCGCCTCCATAGTTCATCTCCTGAGAATCTCCGATGTCGTTTCGACAATTTGTGTTCCACCTTTCTTCTCAGGCTTCCTGAGTCTGAGTTATCCTGACACCAATCAGATCTGAATCTCGGTCAGATATGATGGTTGGAACATATTTCCAAGAGTTATAACATTGGCCTATTTATGACCCGGTAAGGTGATGATACCCAGCACACCTGGCGGGAGGACCTATTGTTATAAGTTTTACCTTTTAGCAAGGCTAGCTATTCTTCCATGAGGAAATTGTAAGACTTACTCTATAAGTTGTTCCTGATGGATCCTTTTTGTTTCCAAAGTCTGATCTTCCCCTGTTGACCATGTCAATGCTAACTCAAAGCATGTCTATGGTACTCCGATTTTCAACAGGAACATTTGAAGCCCAATGCTAAATGTTTCCTGCTCAATTATCCAAACACCGTTGTATGGGTAATGTCATGAAATTTCTCTCCCCTACCTAAAGAGTTTTCTACATTATATCTTGTCATGAATATCATGCTCAGCTTCTCCTTGGGAAGGTTATAACCTTGAAATATATGTTTAAACACATTTTCCTTTCCATTCTTCTGTTTAATCTGATAATCATATTTTCTTTTCCATTGTGGGGTTTAACCTTTCTGGTGAACTATATGATCTAAGCAGTAATATTCTCCTGCTTATGTAAACACCTCGGTGTACAACTCTGTCAGTAAGACCCTGTTATTATTGTTGGTGACATTTCGGTAACCACCGATGGACGAGAACTTTGCCTAATGGTCCGTCTCGTTTCAACGAGCAGGAAAATGGTTCTCTTCGTCCCTCGCCCTTGGTACCGATGATGTTGCTGACATATAACTGACAGGCTACCCTCTGCCATGCCTTGCTATCATGATCGTGCAAGATGTCACCGCCCTTCCTACTTTTAACCCACATGGTGGGCCCATAACCCACAGTTCCACAGGATCGATACCTGACTCTTATGTACACCCCCTGTTTCCAAGGTTGTTCCTCGCACCTGGCCTCGTATGTAATTCACGAGCCACCTTCAGGTCTGATATCGGACACAATACTTATTCCCGTTGCTTTGACCCTTTCACGCCCCATAACAGGCATCGAACGATTGCCTGCCCGCTCGAAACTTCCCAGGTTACCTCCTTACCTTGCTCTCGATATTTTCTTAAGTTTCGATTCGAGGGTTACTTTTCGCCACCTTCCTCGATGTTGTCGACACGATAGACAACCTTGTCGAGGCCCGTTCTCCCAGAATGCCCACCCCTTATTCTTTCGTAAGTACGATGGAGTTCCTGAAGAAAGGACGCCGACTTCATCATGATGACCGAAGCAGAGAAATGAAGACATCAATGTATTGGATCAGCCTCTTCCAGAAGTCCAAGCCAGGATGAGAAGACCCGCTAGATTCGTTACCAGACCTCCCCCCCTTACTCCCCTCTTAAATCTCGGGACGAGATTTCTTGTAGTGTAGGAGAATTGTGACGCCCGGATAATTAAGCTACAGTGATCCCCCGCTAATGATGCCATGTCACCGCGGTTACTGTTGATAAACTCTCGATAGTTCAGAACTGAAACAAATTCAAATTTAAATAAAAGCAAACAATAAAAGTTTTCAAATATTAAAACTAAAATGTTCGGAGTGAACCAAATATTGCATAGGTAATTATGGTGGGGAAACCACACTTTTATAAAATGTTTAAATACTCTAAAATGAATAAAACAGTAGAAAATACAATTATTTAAATGCTTTAAAAATAATAAACATTCTCAAAACTAAATTGTTATAAGTATTAAACTATTGTGGCAGTGGCATAATTTGTAAAATCTATTTAGGTGCCATTTTGGTAATTTACTAAAACTAAAATAAAAGAAAACAGAAAAGTTAAAAAAAATGTAAAAGAAGAGGAGAGAGAGAGATCCACCGCCTACCCCTGGGCCTTAGCCGGCCGAATCGGTCCAGCGGCCCAGCACCTCCCCCCTCCCCTTGTCGTCTTCCCCCTCCTATTCTGTTCAACCGACCGAGGGCGCACGCCCCTCGCCGTCCCCGCCTGACCTGCTCGCCGCCCCACGCCGCCACATCGCCGAGGGGATAAGGACGAGTCCCCTAGGCCTCGTTGACAACCCTCGAGATCTTTCTCCCCCGCCTGCTCCTCTCCCTCGCTTTTCCATCTCGCCCGAACACCATCATCGCCGCCGTTCGCCATTAACGCGGCCACCATGCTCCCCGCGCCTCGCCGAGGAGTCCAACAGCTCCGCCTGCTTCCTCTACTCCATCTCTGACCAAGGGTTCGAGCTCGGCGCCACCACAGCCCCGGAATCGAGCTCTTCCGCACCTACGGTCGCCGGCGCTCCTCCGCCGATTGCCGACGCCCTGCGGCTCCTAAGCCACCACCGTGGCCTCCGTGTGCCTCCCCGGTGAGCAGTCTCTCCTTTCCCCTCTCTCAGCGCTGCTCGTAGATGCCCGTAGCCGCCACTTCCATTTTTCACCAGAGCTTTACTCCGCCGCGGTGCTCGTCGCCGTCGCTACCGACGATAAAGTGCTCAACCGAGCTCGTAGTCGTGCTCCGGGCACCTCTAGGACCCCGTCGGACCCCTCTTTTGGGCATGTCGCAGCCTTTGTCGTTGTTCGCGATGACACCAGAACACCGGCGTCCGCCACGGTCGACACCGCCGTCGATGTAGTGCGCCACTCCGGTCGAGTTAGCCCACGGGACCGACGTAGATCGATGCGGCGTCGGACGCTCGATCGAACGCGCCTAGCCGCACCTCTCCCCGTGCCCCGTACCGTTTTTCCGGCGAAGTCCGGCGATGCTCCGCCGCGCAGATGGTCGCCGGCGTGTCTCCGGCGCTGCCCGCCGACATGGCTCTCCGGGCCCCACCTCACAGCCACTATACACGGGCCCCAGGGCCCCCCCCCCTTGATCACCAGATATCGCCTACTCTACTCTCTACTACTTGCATTAGAGTAGTGTAGCATGTTACTGCTTTCGATTAATCCTATTCTGTTGCATAGCCTGTCATTGTTGCTACAGTTGTTTCCCCTACCTGCTATCCTACCGCTTAGTATAGGATGCTAGTTTTCCATCAGTGGCCCTACATTCTTGTTCGTCTGTTATGCTATACTATCGGGCCATGATCACCTGGGCGGTGATCACGGGTATATACTACATACATTATATACATGACACATGTGGTGACTAAAGTTGGGTCGGCTCGAGGAGTACCCGCAAGTGATTCTGATGAGGGGGCTGAAAGGACAGGTGGCTCCATCCCGGTAGAGGTGGGCCTGGGTTCCTGACGGCCCCCGACTGTTACTTTGTGGCGGAGCGACAGGGAAGGTTGAGACCACCTAGGAGAGAGGTGGGCCTGGCCCTGGTCGGCGTTCGCGGAAACTTAACACGCTTAACGAGATCTTGATATTTGATCTGAGTCTGGCCATTTGGTCTATACGCACTAACCATCTACGTGGGAGTAGTTATGGGTATCCCGACGTCGTGGTATCAGCCGAAGCTCTTTTGACGTCAGCAACTGAGTGGCGCGCGCCGCATTGGACCGTAAGCTCGCGCTTGTATTAAGGGGGATAGGTCTGCTTCCGTCCGCGTACGCAACGTGCAGGTGTGCATAGGGCGATGGGCCAAGACCCCTGCGCGCATAGGGTTAGACCGGCGTGCTGACCTCTCTGTTGAGCCTAGGTGGGGCTGCGATGTGTTGATCTTACGAGGCCGGGCATGACCCAGAAAAGTGTGTCCGGCCAAATGGGATCGAGCGTGTTGGGTTATGTGGTGCACCCCTGCAGGGAAGTTTATCTATTCGAATAGCCGTGTCCCTCGGTAAAAGGACGACCCGGAGTTGTACCTTGACCTTATGACAACTAGAACTGGATACTGAATAAAATACACCCTTCCAAGTGCCAGATACAACCCGGTGATCGCTCTCTAACAGGGCGACGAGGAGGGGATCACCGGGTAGGATTATGCTATGCGATGCTACTTGGAGGACTTCAATCTACTCTCTTCTACTTGCTGCAAGATGGAGATGACCAGAAGCGTAGTCTTCGACAGGACTAGCTTTCCCCCTTTTATTCTGGCATTCTGCAGTTCAGTCCACTGATATGCCCCTTTACGCATATACCCATGCATATGTAGTGTAGCTCCTTGCTTGCGAGTACTTTGGATGAGTACTCACGGTTGCATCTCTCCCTCATTCCCCCCTTTCCTTCCTATCTGGATGTCGCAACCAGATGTTCGAGTCCAGGAGCCAGACGCCACCGTCGACGACGACACCTACGACACTGGAGGTGCCTACTACTACGTGCAGGCCGCTGACGACGACCAGGAGTAGTTAGGAGGATCCCAGGCAGGAGGCCTGCGCCTCGTTCGATCTGTATCCCAGTTTGTGCTAGCCTTCTTATGGCAAACTTGTTTTAACTTATGTCTGTACTCAGATATTGTTGCTTCCGCTGACTCGGCTGAGATCAAGCACTTGTAATCTAGCCCTCGAGGCCCCTGGCTTGTATTATGATGCTTGTATGACTTATTTATGTTGTAGAGTTGTGTTGTGATATCTTCCCGTGAGTCCCTGATCTTGATCGTACACATTTGCGTGCATGATTAGTGTACGGTCAAATCCGGGGAGTCGCAAACCTTTTCAGAGTTCATTTGAAATGCTTTTCAATTTCAGGGTTTTATAGCTCAAAATAACCAGTAAATGCATGAAAAATAACAAATGAAGTCAGAAAGGGTTGAAAATTGATGATGTGGCTTGGAATGTTGCATTTTGAGCACAGAAAAACTATGGAGTTCAAAAAAGTTCAAAAAAATTGAAATCCCTTTGTAACCGACAAGTTTCTGTATGAAACCCTGATACTTCGAAAGAGATTGTCCGTTTTGTACATGAAGTGCATCCAGTTTTTGCCGTAACCTTCTCTACTTTCTTGCACATGCTACGTGGGTCAAATGATGATACCATGCCAACTTTCAACCTTTTCAGAGTTCATTTGAAATGCTTTTCAATTTCAGGGTCTTATAGCTCAACATAACCTGTAAATGCATGAAAAATTACAAATGAAGTCAGAAAGGGTTGAAAATTGATGATGTGGCTTTGAATGGTGCATTTTGAGCACAGAAAAACTATGGAGTTCAAATAAGTTCAAAAAAATGAAACCCCGTTGTAACAG